>NC_056731.1:949688878-949821378 GCF_019279795.1 Protopterus annectens | reverse complement strand
AGTGGAAAAGGATATAAGAACTAAATATGCAAAGTAAGCCAAGAAACAATAGTGTAGCGGTAGAGACATCGGTTGTAGACCAGGCATTCATGGTTCGAGCCCCCACAACACCAATTTTTATTTCTAGTAAAATAAGCATGAAACAAGTCCCTGACAAACATATACACATATAAAATCATAGTTTATGTAAAATGTAATGAAATAGTCCATTTATTTTGAAGAAATGTGAGATAAAATAATAAAAGATGCCAGATGTGCCTATATCTGAGCTACAGTTTAACAAGGTGAGTGCATCTGCCCGTAGGTGAGCAGTGGTTTAACAGGTGCAAAATGAGTGCCCATAGGTGAGCAGTGGTTTAACAGGTGCAAAATGAGTGCTCGTAGGTGAGCAGTGGTTTAACACGCTGAAACTATGTGCCCCTAGCTGAGCTGAGCGTAATATGCGTGCTAATAGCCAAATGAGGCTTAAACCAGAGTACCCCGTTTGCGTGGAGCTGCGCACCGTGCCAACAAGCTAACCGATGGGCAACGTTGAGCAAGCTGTAACAAAACTGCCTTTACACAGACACACCCCCTAGCCTGTCTAGACAGTCATAAAATATAAAAAGCAGTGGCCAGGTTCGAACCCAGGATACCATGCACCATAGTCAAGGTAATGAACCACTAAGCCATAACAGCTGTACTCAAGAATGCAGTAATAGCAAATATATAGGAATGAATAGAAAGTGGAGCATGACAAAGCAGGTTTTGTGAAGTGGATACAATTCCAAAATGGCCAATCACAGATAAGTGCAGGAAAAACGGCATATATAAGCCCCATAGGTGGGAATACACAGCATAAACGATTGTAGAACTGACTTGCAGCCAGAATGTCAGGTGTAGGTGAAGGTAGTTGCTTTCGAGCACAGAGGTGGGGTGTTGAGGAGTCCAGATACATGGTCTGGCTCCTAGTCCACAATCATGAGGCCCAACTCATGCAGGGCTAGGTCCTGTGGGGAGCATATAGGGCTGAGGCATGGGACCGGTTGGCTCATGATCTCACCAGTGCCACAGGGATTCCAAGGACTGGTGAGCAGGTCCGTCACCACCATGCAGACCTGAAGAGATGCAAGCAGGACCAATTGAACCTTTGGATCCAGGAGGCCCGGCAAATGCCCAACGCCCCACTACTGAGTAAGTTACATTTAATTATGTATGTAAGAAATTAAATTATGCGTAAAACAAAAAGAAGAACACACCAAGCCAACGGACCTTAGACCCTGCTGCTATGATAGATAAAACAAGTATAACAAGCCAGAAGTAGATAAAAGGATCACTTTCAAAAAGTACTCTGCAACCAAAACTTGTAAAATGAAGCTATTTATTACAGAAAGAATGTTAGCGCTTTCACCCGAAGGCTTCCTCAGACCAGCGCTTTCACCCGAAGGCTTTACAAGTTTTGGTTGCAGAGTACTTTTTGAAAGTGATCCTTTTATCTACTTCTGGCTTGTTGTTTGGGGAGTTTGAGAATTTGATGGAAATAGCCATTTGACCCAGCGCATGATTTTGTGTGTTGTTGTAAGAAATTAAATTAGCTGATATTATGGATGTATTCCAATATTACTTCATTTATATTACAGCTGCAGGTGTCTGTTCTGCGAACCGCAGAACCTATGGCGATAGGCTAGTGCGGTTGCGCCACCAGACAGGTCAGTAATCCACTCCCAGTAACTGTAAAGAAATATCAAAGTATGACAGTTAGCAAAAGAGTGCAGTGTAGTCACTAAGTAATAAAATGTGCAAGTAACAGTGTAAAAGTGTTTGCAAGTATTGCTTGATTACAAAAGTGAGTTGCAGTCTGTAATCCAAACAGAAAAATGAAAATGTCTCAAATAAAGTCTGAAATAAAGATGCCCCACCTGTAATATAATAGTGCATAACCTGCAGCAGGCTGAAAAGTACAGCTGCAGAAGATGAGCAAATCACGTGTGAAATATATCCCTGTTGAAATACTGAAACATGACAGAAGTGAGACTGCTGGAAAGGATTGTAAAAACTACAGGTAAAGCATGTCAATAAAGCCTAGAAGTAAGTACCATCCTGAATAGTAAAATAAAAACAAGTGAGAGGGTGTGAGAAAGAGTTATGAACCACCAATAAAGTAGTGATAACCCCTGAATAAAGTATACTGCAGTCAGTACAGAATAAAATGAATGTGACAAGTAGAACCAAACTGCGAAATGTGTCCAAAGTGTTGCTGCAGCTGGAATGTGTATCCCAAAATCTGGATATGTTGCTCTCAGTCTGCAATATGCAGATAGTATGATTGTCTGAAATATCAAACATCCTCAGTTGTCTATAGCTATATAAAGCAAATGTAGCAGGATGATGTAGCTGAACAAAGCCAGATATGAACGTGTATGAATAACAATAAAATGTATATTGATGTAGCAGTAACAGTCCTATCACCAAAGTGAAGTAGGTAACATATAGGAAACTGTAGTTAGAACAGTAGTGTGTATATATCTGTAGCTATTAGAAATGTACAGCATATATATTGGTATTCGAAGGTATTAATAATATTTTCTTCACCCCACCCTATAACCACATATAATCCATTCCACACGAAATTGGTATGTGCAATCACAATTAACACCCCTGGACATTTGTCCTGATGGGTCATAAATATTTGCATGTCCGTTGATGCATCTGCCCTGTTCATACATCCAAACCTGATGGCCTGTTGCCATCAATCAACCCTGCATGTTGTTGGACTGTGTATTGCTGTCAAATTATGCATGTGTTATGCTCGCTGTTCAATGGTGTGAATATCTGGGTGTTTGGTTAATGGGAATACTAATGCATGCTGTTACAACTAATTGCGAATGGTATTGTATGTTACTAACCCAAACTGTCATGACATAATGCAAAACATAGAACGACAGGGAAGGTGGGTTCCAGCACATCTGTGGGCTCATGGGCTCTGGATATCCAAACCTCCATCTCCGTCAACTGTGTAACCCCTCCACACATGTCATAGACTGCCGCTGTATGCGTCTTGTTTGTCTTGTCTGTTGACCTACCCAACCTACCTCCCCAGCTATACCGACTTCCTTCACCTGACATACCACTCTCACCTGAAAAAAAAAAAAAAAAAGGGCACTCTGTACCCACAAAAAAATTACGCTCCATACATAGCTGCCCATTTCACACACATGTCTGCTGGACATGGAAACTATTAATTACAATTGGCTGTACAACAAGTATTATTGTTGTCCTGACACCTCTCTCAGGAGCGGATGGTTTCAAATGTCCCACCAAATTACATACATATGCACAGCTGTTGCTGATAAAGAAATGGGAAGCTATGGGCCTTACCTACATCCCTCCTGCAAATCCCAAGCTTGTTTCCCTACTGTCTTACCCTCTTTGTGACCCCTTTTTCACCACTTTCCTGTCTCCCCATTTTCATTTCTTTCAAAGAAAATAGCGCGGGTGTGCGCCAGAGTAAGCACTGATAAGCGGTTGTAAGCGGGTGTGCGCGTGTTCGTGGAGCTGAATGCCAGTGCGCATGCGGGAGCTCCGTGCAAACCAGCGCTATCCCGGTTACAACTGCTTAAAAGTGCCTTAGTCACTCTGATTGACAGGTCCTGTAGTCAGTTCAAAAGCAAAATAAAATCCCACTGTCAGTCCCGACCCCAGGACCTTGGAAACAGTAGTCTGTATGACCTACCACTAAGCCATGACTCTTATACAAGAACATTGTGCTAAAATAAATATATCATGTAATAGTAGGAATGAATGTAAAGGGAATATAGGATGTGTAGCACACAAAGCATGTAATTTAGAATTACTGTAAAAACCTAGTGGATTTCCATAATAGTAGTGTGTGAACAGAAACAGCCACGCTAGTTGGTAGCTAGTAGGTAATAATGTCAGTTAATGTACATATATAAATGTATGTATAATTACATATATATATATATATATCTATATATATATATATATAGAGAGAGAGAGTTGTAAGTGTCATTGTGCATACACACTTACTACAGGGAACAGGAGAGAGGAATGGAGAAATGTGAATCTACAACACAGCCTGAATAATGAGAGAGATACTAACCTTTACACTCACAGAACAGTGTCCACAGCATACCAGCATGGTCCCCGCCCTTACAATCTGAAAAGGCAATGCCTATCTCACATACCCTTTTATAGCACTGTCCTGAAATCACAGTGAGAACTGTAATCAGTACACACATGGCTGCATGCAATTAGCAAATGCTGGCTTACAACTGGTGCAGAGGCCATCACATGGACCTATGCAGATACCTACAAAAGCATCCTGTACTAACACTCCACACATGCAATACATTCATTGCACTGTCTGGAAGCAGACAGAGGGAGCGAGAGAGACAGACAGAGACAGAGAGTGAGAGAAAAAAAAATACACATGCTACACACTGAGTCTAAGCTGTCAGCAGTGACAGTAGCAAGCTGTGCCAGCAGCAGCAGGAAGCAGAAGTAGTGGTAACGCAACCAGCTGCAACAAATACAGGTAATGTAAAGTAGCAGGTTAATAGTCTGCATATTGTGAACCCTCCAAATGTGTCATAGGTCTGTATCTATAGGTATGTCCATGTGATATGTTGTGTGTACGTAGTTCCACCAAAAGGGGATGACTATACATTACATGTCAGTCAGTGTTAGGCCATGATCCTGGCAGCAGTTGTCTGTGCGTTGTCCTCAGCAATGGCTGTAGTGACTGTTTTGAAAGGTTAGCCAGGTTCAAAAGGCAGGATCAGCCCATCACAAAGGCAAGCTGGCCAGGAACAAGTGTCTGCAGGTACCCAATATCGCTGTATATGCGTCCCATACTGAATAATTCCATCGCTTAGCAGACCAGGCTGGTTATGCTTATGATGTGGTAGTTCCCAGGGTCAGTAGAGGTGCCTCCTTAGTGGTGTGGGACCACTGTTGCTGTATGCCAGTGTCCAGGTACATATCCTGTAGTACGGCCAAGGTTAAATATCAGTCTTATATGCGGTTGTATGTCCTCTTGGAGTGCACGTAGCACACATCCAGGGATACCATCAGGTCACAGTGATGCTGTGTGTTCTGCTTTGCTGAGGGTGGCCCTCACCTGGACATGTGAGATGATAATGAGGTTACATACAGCTGTGATAAGTATTTCAACTTGTGGGGGAGAAGGAGGGGGGATACGTGCACCGAACCTGTCTGCAAGAATGTTGCCTATATCTGTGTGTTCGGTGAATGTTAAGTAGGTGTGTATTAACTCAATGCATATCTGAGGCATTTGGTCCATATGTGTAACATAACTGAAGACGGCCTTGTGGATATCTATAGTGTTTGTGGCCATTTCCCTCCCAGAGTAGGCCGTGGCCGTTGTTATGAGAGACCGTAGTGTATTACCAGTGCTGACCACAGATGCCTTCCCTTAATGTGAATCTGCTCTGTCCTGCAGTAGCCTCCTGCTATTGTTATACAATCTGCCTCTGGCTGGGGTCCACCGGACAGGATGCCTAACCTTTGTGCATAGGGTCTTGGTTAGAAATGTGTGTGCAAGTTCCATGCAATCTGTGTGATGTCTGTGGTAAGCATTCGCAAAGGGGTCAGCAGTGTGGGTTGTGGCTTCCACTGGCCCAGTGGGCTGCATGGATACCATCTCAGTCCTAACAAGTGAATAACTGTCTAATCACATACATATCAAAGTAGTCTACTGTGCTGGTGGTGGTGGTGGGATATGTATATCCAGGCCAAGTAACTTGTGTCCACATCACACTAGTGGATGGCATTCCACATACAGTACCTTGGTATGAACCCCCAGAGTGAGGTTGTGCATTATACCTGTGGCAGTGTGCTGACCAATGGGGCATGCTACTATGTTGTATGGAATGTGGCAGGTATTGTTGCACAGGTGTTGGCTGGGCTCTGATATCTGGCCATGTACTTGTGTATCCACCACGAGACACACACATGCAACATTTGGGAGTAGTAGTATATCACTACATTTGAGTATCATGTATAGTATGTGTGCCATATATTGCTGACATAGTCTGCTGATATCCTGTTTGTGTTCTCTTCCAATGAGATGGCGCGTCAGCGTAATCCCGCCTACTCTGCAGCGGAAGATGAGGAGATACACCAGAGCCTGGTGTGGGAGTATGACATACTGTTTTCCCGCACCAGCCAAAATCAGCAGGAGAGGGCTGCACTGTGGCAAGACCTTGCCCGTAGGGTAAATGACATTGGCATGTATAATAGGACATATGAACAGGTATGACATCACTGCAGTGATTTAATCAGAAATGTCCGTCAGCGTGCGTCGGATATCCACAGGCAACAGGTTACCACAGGAGGTGGGGTGGCCACACATCCCCCCCTCACCAGACTGGAGGGGCTACTCCTAAGCATTGTGGCTCCAGCCCCGGGACAGCAACAGCAATACACCTGCATCATGATGGAGGCTGGATCCACACAGCAGCACGACATGGAGCATGCAGGTAATATGCCATATGTACACTTGACTGTTCTGTACACTGTTAGTTTATGCATGTGTAAGGTGTGTCCGTGGTATGTAGCTGTCAACATAGTATGTAATTGTGCATGTGTGATATTGGCAATATCAGCAGCTGACGTGTGAAAGGCAACTGGTGTACTACTGCACTGTATCATATGCAGTATCAATGGCACAGTTGTGCCCACTGACATTAATCTCCTTATTTCTGCAGGTCCCTCTGGGGTTACAGCAAGGCAGGCCATCCATGATGGTGAGTGTGTTTAACTATACCTATAATAGTCCTGATAGTGCTAGTAACACTAGTGTAACTCAGTAGTGCTCTGTGTGTATACTGCGGGGTGTGCATGTGTGCAGGTGTGCCTGTGTCCATGTGTGCATGTGTGCATGTGTGCATGTGTGCCTGTGTCCACGTGTGCATGTGTGCATGTGTGCAAGTGTGCCTGTGTCCACATGTGCATGTGTGCATGTGCGCCCGTGTCCACGTGTGCATGTGTGCATGTGTACACGTGACCACGTGTGCATGTGTGCATGTGTTCATGTGTGCATGTGTCCACGTGTGCATGTGTGCATGTGTCCACGTGTGCATGTGTGCATGTGTGCCTGTGTGCATGTGTGCATGTGTTCATGTGTGCCTGTGTGCTTGTGTGCATGTGTCCACGTGTGCATGTCTGCATGTGTGCCTGTGTCCATGTTTGCATGTGTGCATGTGTCCATGTGTGCATGTGTGCATGTGTGCATAAGTGCATCACTGGTAACATTGTGTGGACACTGTAAACTGTGTTTCCTGTCTTCCTCCCACAGGTTCTGGTGCTGCTCTGGTGACCTGCAGCAGGGAACCTGAATCTGGTGCCACAGGTACTGGTAATGATGATATCTGTTCAATGGTACAGGAAGGTGTGTCAGGGTCCGCCATTGGTCAGCCAATTGACAGTACACAGCTGTCAACCCCATCATTGTGCACAGTCATCCCGCCAGTGCATCCTTTGTCACCATTGTCTCTAGGTGATGGACAGGATACAGTGGGCATTGACCAGGGTAATGTGGTATCTGTGGCACATGCTTCCCCAAACAGCAGCCATGGGTAGGGTCCTGCGATGGTACCACACAGACAGTTGCCCATGGGTTCTCGTGGGAGCATCCGTGGGCGTACTGCCTCTGGCAGACGTGCCCGAAGAGGTCTGTCACCCTCAGCTATGTTTCTGGCTGTCATGCAGGCACAGTCGCATATGGAAAGGTACACGAGACAGGGTCTGAGGGAGCTGAGAGCATGTCGCACAGCCATTACTGACAGTATGCGTGACATCGCGGATGCTATCCGTAATTTCACCGATGTCATAGACAGACATTGTGGGGACATATTACAGCAGTTCCACAACCAAATGTCCATGAGCCAGGGCAATGGTGGGCGGTTGCAGCATCGACGTGGCCGTATGCCAGCAACAGCAGCAGCTGGCAGTCGGCGTGGACAACAACAGGCCCATGCATGCCCCCAGAGTGCCAGCAGCAGCCCCAGCAATCTTGGTCTGTGCTGTTATCGGAACGCCCCAGGAGACCACGTGCACGTGGCTCTGGACAGTCCCAACAGGGACCTGTTTCCAGTCAACACACTCCCGCTTCTGATGACAGTACCCAGCCTGGCTTAGTACTGGATACGGTCCGTAGCACCCCTGCCAGGCACAGGTACCGTGTCCATGCCCACAGACACTGATCTGTATGACCTGCCAGGTGCAGTCTGTGGCTGTCCACAAACCCCTGTATATGGCAGCCATGAGGTGTAACTGTGTGCGTGCATACACACATGCGAAATGTTAGCACCTAGGGCTACCACATAAATGCACACACTGCACCAACAGTGCCCCACCCTGTACTGCTGTCCCTCGCCAACACACATACACACATGTCAATTGGTGGTACCAGTGGCAGTCTCAGGCATACCTAATTCACACCCTGTGCATATGATGACACTGTGCCACCTCCTGCAATCTCCAACATCATTGCGAGAACAGGTAAACATGTTGCTGATGCACAGGGTGACTACATAGAAGTGTATTAGTAGTATCATGTTGGTAACAGTACAGTGTGCTGATATGACTTTATGTATATCCCAGCATGCCTGATGCAGTAACCGTATGACTGTCCTGAATTGTTATCTGCACCCACAGTACGTACCAAAGTGTAACAGCTGCACATTATTGCATGCCGGTGGTAAGGATGTCAACAGATAGCCACATACATGGGTAGCACAGGGGGGAAGCTAATGCAAGTAGTAATATGCAATGATGGACATGTACAGTAATGGTGTCAAGTTGCCCACAACAACTATGCAATGTGGATGTTTGCGCATGTTGATATGTGTGCAGTACCAATGTAATCCAAATCACAATTAGCTATGACATAATATCAGTTCTACCATGGGCATCTGCGGTGTGCCTTCCTGGGTACATGTTGATAGTGCCTACATGTTTGCACTGTTACTTACTGTTAGTGTTAACCCTTCTTTGTTGTACAATGAACTACTTCCAGCCCTGCTTACTGTAGCTTTGTCTGCATGCATGTCCAATTGGGGTTCCCTGGAATACTGCTTCCACCTGCAATGCAGAGTTACATTGCTTCGGTGGACTCCTAGTGACATCTGCATAGCGTACGATACGTATGTCAAGTTTACACATGACAGAACGTCACTGTCCATCCTGTTCGCATGTACGTTGCCTGTGACACATTGCACATGTCTTACCTGGCATTTACCCATGTGTGCAGTCATATATGCCAGTGCTATGAAACAGTAGCAGTACACCCACACATACACACCTTCAGTATGTTGTTCCCCATTGGCCCTATGTGTTGGTACTCACCATGGCAATCACACTACTAGGGTAGCATGTGCAAAGGTAACCTATGAATCACCTCTATGGTCCAGTTGTGGTTTATGTGAGTCATGTGGCAATGTCACAGCTGCCACATGTATGCAGTCAACCATCACCCTTGGCCAGGAACGTACAACACATGTGTGGGATGCCACCACATAGCCAATCTGGGGACTGAGCTCTCTGAACCCAGTAATGCCACACCCTGTCAGGTGGCATGTCATACAACAGTGACTACAATACAAGTCAGACATAGACACGCACTGACAGCATGCTGAACACACTGGGGCATACGTGGGGATTCAGAATAGCATCCTGCCTGAGCATCACACACCTCCGCAGTTGGCACACAGGCATATGTTACATCGGAACAGAGCACATGCCACACATGGCACACACATCCCGTGTGCCACACACTCACAGCCGGTAGGGCTACACAACACACCTGCTACATATGTGTCAGGTACCTGTCTTGGGCGCTGCAGTGGGGTCCCGCTCAACAGGCTGTATATGGTGAAGGTCACAGTGATATGCCTCAGGGGCACTATGGTCCACCACAAAACACATGCATACAGGTCAGTCAGAGGCATGGACACATATGACTTTATGGATGACCTGAGACATACCTCCCTGGACTACATGATAGGGAACATAGAAGGGATTGCTCAGCATGTGGCACGGGCCAGTATGAGCCTGATCTTGGTTGCCAACATACCCTCACCAGGTATGCTACCACTATATGTAGGAAGGGTGTTGTATGTCTACATTCTGCTCAGTCTCCAATGTCATTCATAGGGTATCCGCTGGCTTTCAACGTGTGCTTACATGCTAGGGAAGCCACAATGATGTGCAAGGGGCAGCTTGCACGTGACACCCATGGCCCAATGTATATTGGTGAAGCTCCTTGATACACACATACTGCCTTATGCTGCAGGACACGGATTACATAGCCACCTCCACGGGTATCATACAGGTTAGGACACTAACAGTGCTGCTACACAACACTAGCAGTGTACACCGCAAGATGCATGCACTGGATACTGTCCTCAGCACGGTGAACTGCAATGTATGTGCAGTACCACAGTCCTGATTCATGGCTCACAGGTGCAACCCATCACTGCCAGGTTATGCCTCATACCATGCCTGTCGTCTCCTACACATGTAACACACATGGACAGGGGGGTGGTATCCCAAGGCACCACAGATACACACACCTCCAGGTTGTTGGCACAGCACAAAGCATTAGGGCCTATTCATGTGTAGCTAACAGTGTGTTGGACTGCCGTCTGGTTCATAGCCTGGCACACACAACCCTCCCATACACAGGAAAACCACCTATCCTCCATAACAACACTGGCAATATGACAGTCTCAAGAACTGTCTTCATATGGCTGGACTGCATCCAGCCAAACATTGTGCGTGAGCATTACTGTAGCTACAATGCACTAGTTGAAGGGTTCCCAGCATGTGGTCACTGAATTGCAGTGGAATGACATGTTACCACTCCCACAACAGGTGGGAACATGCAGCACCTGTACATCGACTACATGTAGACTATATGGCCCAGACCAGATGTGTATCCCCTGCTGTAGGTATTTTACCATATACACCCACACTGTATAGACACATACCACGTTCGGCCCCTGCACAGTAAGACACAGTCATATTGTTATGCATTGCAAATACCATTTATCCACTTGAGGCATGTGTCAGACATGGTAACTACTGCAGGTCACAGGTATTTATGTGTTTGTGTCACACACATACATCATGTGTGCAATGCCATTGCTGGTTTAGGCAATGGCATGCATTGTTATGCACAAAGACCCACACAGGGTCATAATGTGTGACACAACCACACGTGGCAGTTGTGGGTTACCAAAACATACCTATCTGTACTCTGACAATGGTAATAGACCCAGTAGCAGAGCGCACTACTGGCATTACTGGCCAACTAGCCCTGTTTGGCTGTGCTGATAGTGTGGTGACATCCCCTGTGTTTACTGGGGGAATATGCAGCATCTGGTGTAGTGTAGTATTTGCCAAAAGGATGCTGATAGTGTGGTGACATCCCCTGTGTTTACTGGGGGAATATGCAGCATCTGGTGTATTGTAGTATTTGCCAAAAGGATATGTTCTCTCACACTTGCATTTACACACACCCTACTACCCCCACTTGCAGGATTCATACCCCTACCTAACTAAGTTAGTCACGACACGTGAGAGAGACGCATTAGCGAAGCGCACTATTCGGATTACTAGATGTTTCTTCTTCTCTGGCTGTACTCATAGGGTGCTGACATCATCAGTGTTTTGAAAGAGTAATGTGCATCAGGTAGTGTGATCTTCTGATTGCCAAAACTGACACGTTTGTCATACAGAATTGCACACACACAAACTCCCCACATCCAAACACACACACATATGCCATTTGCAGGTTTCAAACTCCTACATAACTATATTATGACACTTGAGAAAGATGCATTAGCAGAGCACACTATTCGCATTACTTGGGGATTTCCCTTCTCCTGCTTTACTTATAGGGTGCTGACATCATCAGTGTTTAGAAAGGGGAATTTGCATCCCATAGTGTGTTCTCCTAGTTGCCAAAAGGGATATTTCTTTCAAACAAACTTACCCACACAATAACCCCCTCCACACACACTGAGCATTTGCAGGATTCAAACCCCTCCCTAACTATGTTATGACATTCATGATAGACGCATTAGCAGAGTGCGCTAATTGAATTATTGAGAGGTTTTGTTTCTCCTGCTTTACTTATAGGGTGCTGACATCATCCGTGCTGAGATAGGGGAATGTGCATCCTGTAGAGTGCTTTCACAGTTGACAAAAGGGACATCTCTCTCACACAGACTTGCACACACACTAACCCCCCTCCACACACACTGGGCAGTTGCAGGATTCAAACCCCTACCTAACTATGTTATGACACTCGAGACGGACGCATTAGCGGAGCGCGCTATTCACATTACTGGGAGGTTTCCCTTCTCCTGCTGTACCTATAGGGTGCTGACATCATCAGTGTTTAGAAAGGGGAATGTGCATCCTGTAGTGTGTTTTCCCAGTTGCCAAAAGGGACATTTCCCTCACACAGACTTCCACACACACAAACCCCACTCACCCACCTACACACACACTGAGCATTTGCAAGATTCAAACCCCTACCTAACTATATTATGACACTTGAGGGAAATACATTATCAGAGCACACTCTCCGAATTACTGGCATTTCCTCCGCACCTGCAGTATTTATAGGGTGTTGACATCTTTATTTCTACAGAGGTATGTACATGTAGTACTGCCTGTCAGGTGAGGAATAGCATATATATGCATTTGCAGCCACCTACGTCAGGGTCAGATATGCACATCGCACTGGCAGGTTATGTTCTATACCATGCTTTGTGACCACAGGACCTGTAACACACAACACAACCAGTCCAGAACACCACACCCACATCCAGGACACACACTTAGCTTCCCTGGGAACAGTGCCGGGATATGCATGTGTTCACATACACCATTCCAGTTGTTAACATCAGGTACAGGCATATTGTGTGTGAGAACTACTCAGGCCTCTACCACTTTACCCTACAGCCACTACAATTTGTGGGTCCATGTGCTATGGCAGAACAACACACCACAGCCACATGGGGGAATACATATTGCACCTGTCCATCTACAACATGGGTACTCACTGTTCCACACCAGAGGTAGACCACCATTGTTGATATCTGACCATACCCACCTTGCCCTGGACATCCATATCCCATCTCCACCCCCAGCCAAGGTTGTCACTGCACACAAACTGTATTTAGCACAAGCAGACTCTACACTTGTGAAGACTGGGGTGGACGACTTCAGAGGACCCATGCTGGGGGACTATACTGGCCACTCAGCATAATCCTTGACAATTGCATTATATGAGCATGTGTATGGTTTGCATTGATCATGCTATCCCACATATACCCATGACTGTTCCACAACAAGACACCTGTCAGGTGTACACCAGCCATATATGAGCCGTACAACAGACAGAGTGAGCTAATACATTGCAGAGCTGTAGCCCACAGAGGGAGGACATCTGTGAACAGTTCCAGCATGGCACTTCATTTACACATAATCATCACAACAGAGTGTTGACAGTGGAATTGTCCAGAGAATGCAGATAGGGCTCCCCTCAGTCTGTTATTGACGGCCACTTACTGTTGGAGATCCTCAGCAAACCTCTTCCAGCACACACCGACAACATGGCTGTGGCTTAGCACATTCAAACCCTGGGATCTCCACTGTGCCCCTGCTTGACAGAGGCACAGCTCACTAGCGCTACACATTGCCTTATGTGACCTACTTTACAGTGGCAGAGTAGCCTACTGTACTGGGGATGGAGATGCCAAGCACACTCTGGCTGACCTGTCATTCCCTAGGGCAACAACCCTAGTATTGACCTCTACACCCATATGTTCAATTGTCAGATGCACAATATTTGTTATGCTGTTCTACTGTTTGCAGGTCTTTATTGCCATAGCATTCCCTGTTCCAATGATCAACTTGTGTATCTGTGGAAGATGTTTGCATATGATGGCGATCCACTATATCACTTATGTCTCTGTAGTCATTTACTGTGTGCACTGGGCAGATTGCTGTGTTGTGGTTGGTTCCTGGAATGACACGTACAAATACCAGATATGTGTAGCCAACTGCTAAATGGAGATATGGCCTAAGTGTGTGAGCATGCCCAGTTCAGCCTTTCCATGGCATGTTGTCTGACATATGCCTCATTTATCAAAGTGTGCGAGCATGCCCATTGTGAGCTTTCCATATGTTGCATACTGAAGTCCACCACATATTTGGGTGTGTGTGAAGTTCAACAATATCTCACGTTTATGGTTGTGTGCTGGGTGTCATGTTGTGTACTAACTGGCCCACTGCTTCGTGTCTGCCACAACAGGGATTATACTGTGCCTGCAGGGATTGCATGGGATACTTTGCAGACAGTTGTCAACATACTTTCATAATGACCTAACACTGTAGTACCGTATAGTGTACTGGTTCAGTACTTTCACTGTGGTGGACAGTATCCTGGGCTTTAGTCCTATCACTGCTTGACATCTTCATAGTGAGCACAACAGACTGTGTAGGGGCCAGTTGTGCACATATGACCATGTTGCATTATGTTCAGATATGGACTACCTACACCAGGCTCGTCCAACATTGGTAGTGTATTCCACAACATGGGTGGACATTGGCAAACACTAGCGATGTTCCCTAGGCCATTTCTGATGCTAGTCACAGGGTGTGTTTGTCCTTCGACACACATTGTAACTGGAGTTTGCCATGACACATGTCATGGTTAGTATACTGTGCCTCCGTCTACCTCTGACATAACAGTGATACCCAGGGTTAGCCTACCATCTCCCATCCACTCATCAGAATTCCTCTTGAGGGGTGTCGATAGGTGACTCCCTGGCTGACCTGTACCGGGAGTTTACTGAAGAGTGGGGGTGCCTTCTGTGTTATGGATCATTCTGTACAGCTTGTGCTATGTATGTCAGTGCTAGGGTTCAGGTCTCTCATGTGCATAGCTCACTGCCATTCAGATTGTACAAGGTGCAGCATGTTTATTGATTCCAGGTTGGACATGGCTTCATACATCAGGCACAGCTTGCCTGTAGCTGGTCAGTATGGCAGTGTGTGGGGCTGCAGTTTGTTTAATCAGGCAACACATGGCATCTGTTCATGCTCTTTGCTACTCCTGGTGGGATACTGTCGTAGACTTTACAGTTGATGGAGGTGTCTGCTGAGGTATATCCCACAGGGGCTATTGTAGTCAATTGTGACGCTGATGAAGGATGACTGCAGAGCCACAGTGACCTCCCCTTATCTACATCTGACAACCTTCATGATTGGGTGGGTATATAGTATGTTTCTGCGAACACTACAGCCACAAGTTTGTCCAGTGCAGGATATCTATCACCTTTTGTCCCCAGGTCTCTCATTACATGTTAGGTACGTAATGGGTTAACACCTGTGTGGTAATTTGTGGGCACTTACTGTATATCCACGGTGGTTGTCTATACACAGTTCTGCAATTAGCTTGCTGACATGGCTATGGCTCCAGTTGTCTGTTTGTAGGTGGCCCTTTTGTGGGTTGCTTGTGTCAGCTGGGGGTCTGATATGGTGGGCTGTTTGTACTCCTCTGCATACATGTTCAGTCACAGTCCTTTCATGTTGGCCTATACCTATGGGACATATATACAGAACGGGGGGGTGGCCCAGGACCAGGCCTTGTGGGATGCCACTCATATCTGCTTTGTAGTCTGACATGGATGCAGCATGTCTGACCATGTCAGTTCTGTCCTTGGTCTGGTTTGCAACCCCTCTACTGACATAGGGGTATATATTTAAGCTGATGAACATATCCATACTGAACTCGTAGGGTATTGTCTAGAAGCATATGCACGGTCCAGCTACGCTGTGTGGACCACATTGCCCTCATCAATGACCTTAATGACCGCTTCAAATGGTTCACACATGTTTAGGGGCAGAATCTGCAGTTACGGCAGCCACACTGTGTAGGGTCCAGTATCAGTAGGTCCACAATAGCTTTATGTCTGCGGTACATACTGATCCTTTCCATAGCTGTGCAGACCAAGCTTATCAGGATCCTGGGGTGGTAGTTTGCAGTATCCATTCAGGCAACACCTTTGTTGTGAAGGACCACTGTTGTTGCACACTGCTCTTTGGGTACATATCCTGTGGTAGGGCTGACATTGGGCAGTAGTGTGATTTGGCATTCCATTATTCTTGGAGTCCATGTTGGCCTCAGCTCAGGACACCATCACATACCTTAGCTGCTGTGTGTTTTGCTTTGCAGATGATGGCTGTTACCTCAGCATCTGCAGTGTCAGGGGACCAGCAGTCTGCAGGGATAGATATTTTGCATTCTGGGGGGGGGGGGGTTGCACTGCACTTGTCAGGTTGTATGTTAGCAATATGTGTGTGTGTTTGGTATTTTGTTTGTAATATCTGTGTGATTCGGAACATATCTGTGGATGCCCAACATGGTTCCTACCATCAGTTAAGTAAGCCTTGTGATTATCCTTAGTGTCCTGTACAATTTGTATCTTCATAGGTTCATGGGTTCATACTAGGCTATCCACCCTAGGGCATTAGTAAGCATAGCCAGAGTGTGTGTGTCTTTCGCCGCCCCTTGCTATGTGACTATTATGGCCATTTATGAATTTCTTTACTGTGCCTCTGTCTGGTCATGCCACAGTGAAGACCCCCAGTATACATGTACGATCATCCATCCACTTGGCAATATTCCTGTTGAGGGGTGTCAGTGAGGGGCTCTGTCTAACATGGATTGGGATCCTGTTTCTGGGTGTGGGGAGCCTCTGGGTTATGTATCTGTCCCTCCAGCACATCCTATTTCATTATGTGTTGAGGCTGACATCTGTCACTCTCACAGCTCCAGTGGCTTTGATTTCCTGTGGTGGAGCAAGTCCATTACTCTTGTGTTGGACATGGCCTAGTACAACAGATATAGAATGCCTCTGTGTAGGCAGTCTGTGACTGCATTATGCTGGGGTGTCTACACCCAGGCAGCATATGACATATATTTCACACCCTTTATCCTCTTGGTGGGGTAACTATGAGGTATTCCGAACCACTGCAGGTGTCATGTACGGTACATCCCATATGAGTCATTGTACTAGATTATGGGTCTGATAAGGGAACAGTACAGCGGCACAGTGACCTCTGTTGATGTAGATGTGAATCTTTTCATGATACGGTGTCCAGTATCGACAATCTTCCTAGCCACATTGGCATTGTGAGTGTCACATGACAGAGTACTGTCGACTTGTGTCCCTAGGTCCCTGATTACTCCTTGCATACATAATGGTTTGCAATCTATGTGGTAATTTGTGTGTACCTTGTCTGGTATTTGGTGGGACATTCATACTGTCCAGTGTCTTCAGGATGTCTGGGTGGAGTTCTTGTGTGTGAGAGTGTGGTCTGTCACATGCTACAGACTGTACAGCAGTTTTGACTACATTTAGGTGCACATGGGTGGTCTCCGCTGCTTTGTGCATTGTCAGTTACCTGGCCATAAGGGTGTCTGTGCTGCATATGGATACTCCCCCTCCTTTGATGTTTTGGTCCAGGTGTTGGGGACATAACGCATGATATGTGGTATAACCTGGTAGTGCTGGTGTGCTATCACTAGGCTCGTAGCAGGCTTCTGTCACTGCACAGACATCGATGTTCTCCATACTGGAAAGTGCCTCAGGGGCATGCATATTGCAGTTTACATATCTGGCATTGGTCAGCATTACCCTTATGTTTCTTACCACTTATGTTTTCTAGGGTGGTGGGTAGTCTTTTTGGCCTTGCCTACATACGGCTCTATAGAGGTGGCAAAGGCCTTATCCAGTATCCAGACGCACAGGGGTAACAGGTGCAAGCCATCCCTGGAACAGCATCATGGCTTGTCGTGCTTGAAATCTCAAGCAGACAGACAGACCCTCTTGGACTGACAGCTGTAACTGTGCCACCTGTTAAACATGATCATTCTATGTTTGTACTGTGGCATCATTCTTGGTGAGGGTTGGATGCTGCACACGGCCAGTGTCATACCGGCCTGGGGTACATACTCAGAGAGCTCATCCATGTCTCTTTTCATGTAGCCCAGGGAGGTACATCTCAGGTCATTCACACCAGCATGGACATTGAGTGCATCATATTTCTGCTTGCTTTGGAGTGACCAGCGTACTTGTGTTATGTGGCATATTGTGGCAGCCTACAGGCAGCTTACTGTATCCTTTCCCTTGTTCAGTCTGGTGAATGGGACAGCAGTGTGTCTGCCTATGCAGACACCTATTACAACGGTATCAGGCATGTTGTTTCTCCTTCTGACCTGTGACTGTTTGGCACACCAGCTTTGTGTACTATGTGTTGCATGTGCTATGTTTGGAGGTTGTGGTTGCTTGTGATCTGCTTTGGAGGCTTCTGTTGATGTGGTGTGTTTGTAATTAGGGCCTCTGGGAATGTTTTTGTGTGTTTAGTGTTTGGTTTACAGTTGTGGTAGGTCAATGTGGGACTGGGATTGTGGTTACCTTCTCCTCCTGACTAGTTTTGACAGTACTGAGTTGGAGGAGCTCAGCCTCTGGTTGGATACATGGTTGCATCTATCACATATATTTGCATTTATTGGGGGGAGTTGTGGTTGTCTGTGTACTTGGGACAGGTGTCACATTGCCTCTGGATTCACAGATTCTCCTTGCTGTGACTGGCCTTAGTGGATTGTATGTGTGGACATATGTTATTGCCATACTACTGATCAGTGATTACTTCCCTTTTTATGTTTGCTCTATCATGTGGTAGCTTCCTCATTCTCTTGCATGGTTTGGTAATGGCTGGAGTCCAGCATGCCAGATGCCTGCATGTATGGCATTGTGTCTTGTTGTTATTTGTGATTGCATACTCCAAGCATTCCTGGCTGTGTTCATGGAATTCCTGTATAACATGTTCTGTGGTGTGTCCCATATTCTGCACTTGCACAGGCCTTTCATGGATTCCACATCGGTCTGGAGGGGTGCAACCTATGCTTTACACATGTTTTTCACTGTGGTATTCTGGCCAGGGACTGGGGTCGGGATGTGTATATCCAGTGTGATTACTCTATGATCTGGTCTTACCAGTGAAGGATACCCTTCTCATCTTGCCATCCAGTACACATGTTGCTGATTATCACATCCAGTATGCTTACCCCTCTTGTGGGAGTGGTACGTTGTTCCTGGGCATTTTGGTTTATGGATTCTGGAAACTTTTCTCCTACTGTGTTGGTGCCTCAGGTGGTGCTGCAAGGCTGCCTCTGTCGGATGCGCATATTACACTTCCCTGTACATGTTTGTGAGCAGGTCATGTCATTTTAGGCATCCATGTTATTATTTGAGCGAGTCAGAGGGGGTATCATTCCCAGGGTTCCTACTGAGCCAGTGTATGTGCTATGCGTTGCCTCTTTGCCAAGGCCAGGCCATACATACTGGGCATGCCTCCTTCTGCCTACTGGGGCAGGCTCAGATTGTTCCTCCTCCAAGTCACGCTCTGCCTGTGATGGCCTTGGCAATGGTGGGGGGCTGTTTGGCCCAGCCCTATGCTGGTCCTGCTGCAGCTGTGTTTGCAAGATCATAGTATGTAGCATAGCACATACCATGACAATTTGGGTACATGTAGTTGGTGTGTACTGCAAGGCTCCACCAGATGTGTCCAGACACCGGGACCGTGACTTGAACAGCCCAAACACACGCTCTATTACATTACGTGTTTGTGCATGTTCCTCATTATCGCATTCCTGTTCAGGTGTGTGTGCATTTCTGATGGGTGTCATCAGCCACGGCTCCAGTGCATAACCTGCATCCCCCACTAGGTGTCCATGTGGGATGTCCCCATTGGCAAATGTCTGGTACAGCTGCGTCAAATGCCAGATGTGGGAATCCTGGTAACTCCCAGGGCAGCCAGCACACACATTCATTATTATGCCCTGGTCATCACACACGACCTGGCAGTTGATGGAGGGGAAGCCCTTGCGGTTAATGTAGGCCCTACCCCGCTCACCAGCTGGTGCTTTGATGCATATGTGCGTGCAGTCTATTGCACCCACTACCTCAGGGTATTCTGCTGGAAGAGACGCATATTGCTGGCCAATACCTCACGGGCATTGGGGAAATATACATGATCACCGACATGTGCTGACATGGCATTCAGGAACTGGTGCAGTACCCTGGAGGCTGATGCCTGTGATATCCCCATCATATCACCAATTGGTCTCTGGAAGGTACCTGTTGCTAGTATTCCTTAGGCCAACACATACCTTGGTTTCCACTGGGATGGGTTCCTCTCTGTTGGTTTTGTGTGTGAGGCGTGGCCTGCACAGCTCAACTATTTGCTGCATGAGCTCT
Source organism: Protopterus annectens (assembly GCF_019279795.1). NCBI lineage: Eukaryota > Metazoa > Chordata > Ceratodontiformes > Protopteridae > Protopterus > Protopterus annectens. Next base: position 949,801,009 of record NC_056731.1, on the reverse strand, counting down.
CTGTCCTCTCTATAGCACTCTACTATCTCCAGCTCATGTAACCCATGGTAGGTGACCCTGGGCCTGTACACTCTTCTCCGTCTCCTCAGTGTGGGTTGTTTGGCACCATCTGCATTGTCACCACCCTCAGCAAGTCGCCTATGTCTCATTATGACAGCTATGGCAGCCCCTAACTTTTCTGCTCTGAGTGAAGCTTTTTCAGTTTTCACTTCTACTAGCTTACTCCTGTCTTGCAGTGTCTCTTAAGAGAAACATCCTGCACTACTGTTTGCAGAGTTTTAAGTGCTGGGCTGGGCTACTATTCTGCCTGTGTAATTGCCTGATTCTAATTGTTTTCACCTGCTACCTCCACCAGTATTCCCTGCTAGCTTCCTACTAATTCTGTTTCCTCAGGAGGGAGCAACGTGCATACCAGCAGAAACACGCTCACAGTGGCTTATACGCGCACACATGTGCTTACACGGTTCAGAATCTACTTATTCAGGTTAAAACGCCTGCACACCCGTGCAAACTGTGTTACAAGTCTGCCAACAGCCTCCTACATGCTCAGCCTGCGCTACACGTGCGCACACCAGCGCAAACAGTGTTAAACATCTACCAACACGCTCCCACATGCTCAGTATGCCTTACACGCATGCACACTGCCCTACTCGCACTTCATGGTGCGCACACGTGCACATGCATGCCCAGCAAGAAACTTTAATGTAAGTAACAGTGTACACCTTCCATTTCTTGACTTTCCCACACTTATCTTGTGGCACTCCTCTTTCCCTGATCTGTGTCTGTCATCTGTCATGTTACACTGACCTCCAATGAACTGCATTTCTTTCTACCATTCCCCCCTGTGATGTCACCTATCTCCTACTCTATTCCTCCCCCTTACATATCTCTTACACTACTCAGACTGTGCTCATTTGCTATGTGCCTGTGAGATTCTGTATCCTAACCCTCATTTACATGAGATTGCCTACTAATGCTTAGTTACATTTCTTACACTCAGATTCCCCCCTTAGCAACCACTACACGGTGGCCATGTTGTTTTTGGTCTGCTGGTCCCTGCATTGTCATTCCATGTATTGCATAAAACCCACATTTGTGGGTTTATAACCTTCATTTTTATGTTTTATACAGCGCAGCCCATTTGAGCAGGGCTGCGCTGGGTAAAAAATATATATGTTTTTATTATTTTTGCATCGAGTTACCTTGCCAATGGCCACATATTTGGCCATTGGCATGCTGCCTGCCACATATGCACCCTTTATTTGGAGCTGACATGGCTCCGTTGTGAAATTTGCAGAAACGTACTCAGTTGTCAACTGAGTACATTTCTGCAGCTAAAACGTCTCTTACACGGGCTGGTTTCTGCTTTGTGGATTGCTAATATACCTCATTTTCATACATTTTGGCTGAAAGTGAGGTATTTAGCATGTCCACGCCCAGTCTGTGTAAGAGACATTTTAGCTGGTCTCTTACATGGAGTTTAGGGCTGTTCCTGGATCGCGAGGCTTGCATGGAGTGTTCCACGTCTCTTACACTCCGTGCAAGCTTTCGTGAATCCTGCCCTTAGTGTTTGCTTTAGTGTAAATCAGTAAAGTGTTACCCCACAGATTATTAGCCAAATTATGTTTTAACATTGTCTTTGGCTTAATAATATATCAGTTTTGTAATTATGGAGGTCAGACTGTGGTATAGCAGTGAAGACATGAGAGTCAGAGGTTTATGTAGCTTTTCAACCTGGTCATGGAGAAAATTAATTACTTTAGGGACCTGAGTAATGAGAAATACAATCAGGTGCTTAATTTCTGCTTTTTAATGTGGTCCAGAATTTCATAAACTGTTTCTTGTTACTTTATTTTCTTTAAATTTTAGATAAATTTGAAGTCCATAGGGCAGATACACCAAAGTTGTTATGCAATGGAGTAAAAGCACACAAGACCTCTTCAGTGATATTTTCCATTGCATTAACTGCCAACCCCTATGCTAAACAGTCTGTGTCCAATTATATTTTATTCAAAGTGGTATCACTTTTGCAGTCCTTGTTGGTTCCAGCTGCATATCTTATGAAACAGCAATGATGGATTACACAATGATTCTCTGTTGACAAGGCACTTCCTATTTACATAAGAGTGCTGAGTAAAATGAGAGCACGGCATCAGAAAACAAAATACAAAAAAAATCAACAACTCTGTTGTACAGAAGGAAATTCTTTCACAACAATGGACTATCCTGTAGTGCAGACCAATTTCCTACTATATACTGTGTTGTTCTGTCCCCATACTGTCAGGCTTAACTGCATTTGCCAATGTGAGACTACACTAGAGCAGATTCCAGTATTAGCATAAAATTACAATGACCACAACACAACCCACATGCTTAATGGCCGTAACTTATGCCAGTGGCACAGTACTAGGTTTAAAGCAGCTGACTACTGCACAACATGCCTTATCAAGTAACTATGATAGTTGTTTGGTAAGGCATGCTGTACAGAATCAGCTGACTTGCTCCAGAACTGTCATGTGTCAAGTACTACCAGACATTGTTGAGCATAGGGCCACCTAGTATGCACCTTAAATAGGACTATCTACCCCTTGTTACTACTATGATTCATGTCAATTACCCACAGTAGTCCCAGAAGTATACATGCTCTTTGTACATGAATATCAGGGTATGTGTTTACTGTATATGGAGCCCGTCTGAAAGTCATTTTTCTTTAATTCTAGGGACTCAAAGAACAATGTATATTCACTATTAGTTATTGCCTAGTGCCAACAAGAGACACATCATCTCCCTGTATTAGGAGACTCTAGATTATGTATTGCTTAATTAAGATACTGTATTATCATGATAACAGAATTAAAAGCTTTCTTGATAAAGTGATTTGTGTCAATAGATAAAGCCACGACTAAAGCCCACATGAGCTGAGTTTGATTAGGGACTGAAGTGTCAGTGGCTCAACAAGTGGCACATTTGCCATTGGTGCTAGAAGGTCGAAAGATTCCTGGTTCTATCACATGTCAAATACTTGGACTGATATTTCTAGTACTGACTAGAATACAACATAAAGAGGTTGCCACACTCTTGACAGCACCATTCTTCATCTGTGTTCTTAAAATGAATTCTCATTTGTTTGAGTTGCTGGTAGCTCAGATGGATGTAAGGGATGCCACAGCACATCAGAATACTTTTGTACACAATAGTAATAATAAAAAACAAATAAGCCTAATTTACACTGGTAAAGAATATAAATAAAACTGTCATATGTAACAGAACAAAGAAGATTATGTTGTTTGTTTATAAATATACATCATTCACCTACTCTTTGTTGTCATAACCAATGTCTCAGTTTGTTTCAAATCAGAAAGCATTCCCAAAGTTTATAATAAATAAGTTCCTCACATGAAGTTATCCAAAGGCCCTATACTACACCTATAATTAATTTAGCATATTAGTCTCTATCCTTTATTTTCCTACAATCATACATTAAAGTATTAATTGGCAGTAGAAAAAAAAAACATCTGTAATATGACACTGTTTTGCCACCTCTTGCCAACAGACCTGTACTCGGCCACAATTTAATAAAGCATGCTCCTTAGTTTCTTCAATATTAAATGTACAACAAAGTCTTTCTTCTTTAACATTATATATCATTTGCCCTTTAACCGGCAGTTTCCCTAGCATTAGTCGTCATAAGAAATCTTAATTTCCTTCATGTCATTAATTTTGACTGTCTTTATAATACCAAGGTTTGTAACTGTTTATCCAAAAGTATCCAAATTCTACCATAACAATATATATCTATGAATAATTTATACAATAATTGTCTTTTATTAGGAACATTCTTATTTAAAGTTATCTTTCAGGTATACAATTTATCAATTTATTTCCATAATACATACAATATTCTTTATTTGTCATGCAGGAAACTTTTTCAAATCTCTTAATATTTTTTCAACAATATAACTAATGTCTTTCGTCTTTTCCCAGTTAGGGGTCGCCACAGACAAACTCCAGTCCGCTAATAATTGGCAGGGGATTTTTATTGTGCTGAGGTGCCAGCCCAATTCCCAGCCTTCAAATAAGGCAAACCCATTCACGCACGCACCTAACAGCATGTCTTTAAACGTCACTCAGCTGTAGGGAGGAGATGCAGACTCCACACAGAAGGCGCTCCAGCCGAGAATCGAATTGGAGAACCTCTTGCTGTGAGGTGACAATGCTAACTGCTACACCAATGTGGCCTCGCTATTTTATCTTAACTAATAGCGAACGTAACTGAAGAAATGCAAGACACATGATAGGCATTATTAAGTTCAGTCCACCTCCCTCTTTTGTTTTCCAGTAAGTACATGGTTACATGCATTGCACTTTTCTGGAAATTAACTTAGGACACCACAAGAACTCAAAAAATATATATATTAACATTCTTTCTTTAGGTTTTGGAAACAGAAATGTACTACCAAGATCTCCTAACTTGTGTAGAACTACCAAATGCTGCATATATATTTTCTTTTAATAAAACATTTTAAAAATCTTACGTTTTCATATATTCTCTCATTTATATAGTTAAGAAGATCATCTCACTGCTTAATAAATACTGCCTAATCACTAAATTACTCATATTTATTTCATTATACATAACCATATTGCAATCTATATTCAATTTCTTGTGAAACAATGTGTAATCAAGCTTCCAATGCAATCACAATTTTTAAGTCATCAACATAAGATAAACACAAAGAACGAAAACACTTAGATAAGTCCTATGCTGTATCCAGACAGATTGCACTAAACTATTCAATGATTACATTCACTACAAGTCCAGTTAGTAGCTGCTAAGAGGACACATGTTTAACTCCCATTATTTAACTTAATTTTTTTGCCAAACCAGTGATCCTGTAAAATTATATTCCAGGTATTATTGTAGATATTATTATTAATCATCGGTATCTTATGACTAATACCAGAGCTTTCTACAATACCTATAGACTATTGTGTGCTAGCATATCAAAAGCTTTATATATTGCAAGCTAATAACAAAGCTGATTTCTAATGGGCATCAATGTTATTTATTATTATTATCTTTAATAGGCCTACTGTTATACCATATACTCCATGATAAAATTCTTTGTATAATCTTCTGTTAAACAGTGGCATTGCTAAATTCCAACCCCCCCCCCCCCTCCAAACACACGCACTCAAAGAACTGCGTAGCCTTTGTGGAAGTGTTTATAGACACAAACTTTGTACAAGCATATAAATCACTGTATAAAAACAGCATTATCAAACTGAAATAAACTTAGGACAAACTCCAAAAACAAGCCCCCTTGGTGGATCTCCAGTATAAAGAGGTTATACAACAAAAGAAATAAAATCCTCTCCAAAAATAGGAAGAGCTATGCCCAAAAGACATACAACTCTATCATCATTCTCAACAAGCAACTCAGGGGACAAATCAAGTCCAGCAAACCCAATTTTGAGGCAAAAATATTCTTCCAGGTTCAGGGTAACCATAAAGCATTTTTCAGTTATGTACACAACCTCAAAGATAGCATCCAATAGTTTTCTGAACTAATAGCAGACATAACTTCCTATACTGAAACCAGGGGATATAGCAAATTTTCCTGACCAATAAATGTAGCTCCAGTTGTATCCCCCATCACCCCCAGTTCCCCCCTGAAATACGCTTTATCATTTCTTCCCCAACTATCATTAAAGAACAGGTCCTCACCACACTCTACAGAGCTAAAACACTGCAGTAATGGGTCCAATAATATCCCAGGATGCCTCCTAAATATCTTGAAACATGACCTGTCAGGGTCACTAGAATCTCTATTCAACCACAATTTCCAGACAGGCTACATCCCTACGGAATACAGGATTACTACGGTCATCTTTCTACACAATGGTGGACCAGCAACAGACCCAAGGAACTACAGAATCATAAGTTTGACTAGTCTTGCATGCAAGGCCATGGAAAGAATTAACACAGAACTTGCAAACAAAGACATAGGGAATTTTCAAATACAGAATTCATCCCATTTTACTTTTGTTAAGTGCAGGTCATGCCTACTACATTTGATGGACTTCTTTGAGAATGTCACTAGAGCCATAGACATGGGCAAAATGGTACCTACCTTGATCTGGCAAAGGCATTTGCCACAATACTTCACTTGGATTTCATAGACAAACTCACAAAATGTAGGCATCAATCCCTATGTCACCCAATGGAGAGCCAAATGGCTCACAGATAGGAAACATGAAGTTAGGGTGGGAGAATCCAACTCCACCAAGAGGCCTGCTACTAGTAGTGTTCCACATGGCTCTGTACAGGGACTTCTCCTGTTTGGGATATAATTTTCTAAATTCAAGGCAAATGTAGAGGGTCTTTGGCTGACCAAATTTGCTGATACAAGCTGGATGCAATCATTGAATCCACCAAAGATGTAGATATCCTCTATGAGGGTCTGACAAAGGCAAATAACTGTTGTGAGAATCATGGTCTAAAACTCAATTCAAAAATGCATAATTATATCATTTGGGAAGATGACCACCCTGCAAACTGCAACGTTTATAACCCTCTCCTAAGAATAGACACAGTGGTAGGGGACTTGGGATCTCAGGTTGACAGCAACCTGAACTTTAATCAGCATGTGTCCATGGTAGTAAGAAAATCCTTTTACATGGTGCAACTTATAAGTAATAGCATAACATCCAGTTCTAAGGAGAGCATAGTCCCAATATACTCAGCCCCCATTAGACAAATAATTGAGAAAAATGCACCCTTCAGCATGTACTTGACCAGGCATTTGCAATAACTGTAGCAGCAGCAGGGGTTCCTCATTAAATAAATACAAGGTGTAAATAATATGCCTTATGCTGGCCACCTGAAAGCCCTCTACCTGCTCTTGGTCTCCTGCACACTACTGAGGAGCAATCAATGCCTAACCTCAACGTATTCTCTGATTGGGCCCTGTAGGATCTGCTACACGTTCACAAAACAAATGGCACTAAAATTTCCCAGTGTAAGGATCTAAATCTTGTCTGTGACACAAACAAAACATGTTGGAGGGACAGATATATGTCTTAGAGAATACCCCTTTTCTGGAATGGACACCCCATTCATGTGAAACAGCACTATTCCTACACCTATTCAAATGCAGTTAGGACCAATAGATGGGAAATAGCAAATCCATCCCTGAATTGCTGCCTGTGAACCATATGGACAGGGTGAGTTTGTAAATCCTTTAAAGCACAAGCAAACAATAAAACTGTTCTAGCCCATGAGCTTTGATAATTGGGAAAATTAGGGAGTGAATGGCTAGGCTTAAAAAGGCTCTAGGGCCATTAGCATTGTAACTTCCTATGATTCTATGAACACCCTACATGTAAGATTTTGTAAAATAATTTTCAGTCAGTATTGCTTAATGTTATGGGCTTCCAATACTGAATGGGTCTACACATTTGTCACTGTAAGATTTGTACAGTAGCTTTCCTTTCATTCACTTTGTTTCCAAGCATACATTCTTCTCAAAGATGAAAAATAAGTGAAGTGCATATTGATGCTACTTAATAGGACTTTTGAGCTCTGAAGTAATTTCCTTTGAAATGGATGGTTCGTCAACTTGAGATGGGTGTTCATTAAATGCAGAGCTCTCCACCATTTAGCTTCATGATACAGACTTTATTTCAGAAAGTTCACTTTCATTACTTAATTCCATTAGTTTCTCTGTGGGTAAGCCACCTTCATCCAAAGCTACAATTTGATAGACTCTACCACTTAAGTAACAGAAATGGATTTGATTTTCTTTCTGCTTCCCTTGGAAGTTACCCTACAGTTCACTGTAAGGAATGGAAGCAAAAAAGAGCAGTGGTGCTTTATTAATATTTAGACATATTTTATACGAGAAAATACAAAAATAAATAAATAAATGATTTACACTCTCATTTGTTAGCATTTATACTTAAAAGTATACACAAGCTATCAGCACAAAAGAACTTAACTAAACAACTCTGTTTCTTTCATTGTTTTCTCTTTTTTATTTTATATTTACTCTCCATCCTCCATCTTTTCTTCTTATTTCAGCTATAGATCACACTCTTCCATTTTCTTGTTATATAATAAATTCTCATAGATTTTCTCCACAGCACTCATATTGTCACAAGCGGTACCTAATTCCATTTATCAGTATCACAATTCATCATACTTCCAATATAATATCATCTTCATATTTATATATTTAAATCCTTTCCCTCTATAGCTACTTTTAATTTTTTCCAAATTTCTTTATTCTTTCTTCAGTCATAAAACAATGTTTTGTTGTTTCTTCTTTATCTCTACAGTCAACCCATTTTCTTTTCCCTTTACCTTATATTTCATATTCAATTTCACCAGTAATTTGTCTCATAAAATTCCTCACAAAAAGTCCTCTGATTCATACAATTTTTCTTCTGTCTTTTATTGCCCTTTTCATTTTTTTATTCCTTCCATGGGTATACTATTTTTTTCTCAAATCATATTATACCATTCTGTTCCTTTCTCATCAATCTCACTTACTTTTAACTTCCACAATTCTATTTTATTTTCATATTGTTTTGTTCCATCCTGTCCATTTTTTTCTTTCCCTATTTTTATTCCCATATATTTTTTATTATTTATAAAGCATCTTATCTATCAATGTTTGTCTTCTTTTACCTTTCTTAGTACTCAAAACTAATATATAGATGCTAAATGTAACAATGTATAACTGGATTTTTTTTTCTGTAATTTAAACCACCTTATTCTTTTTTGTTTTCTTTTTTATAACTCTTCATACCAGGTTCAGCCTTAATCCCTAAATGAAGCTAAAAGCTCGAATTACTCTTTTTTCCCATTTGAGTGGGAACATATGTATTCCATCTAAGTATGCTATTTTTCTTAATACATGAGTATTTACCATGTATGTCTTTTTCTAAAATAAATAAAAATTCCATGAAGCTAACATTTTTTTATTTTTTCTGGTATCTCTTACTCTTTATTGACTTATTACAGTTTCATGTTTACCAAATGTCACTGCCATAATTATATTTTCTTTCTTGTCTATTATATTCCATTTATTTGCTTCTCTGGCCTAATCCCTTACACATAATTTCTAACTGTATACCAGCTTTTTAAACACCTTTTTGATTTTTATTACCACTAATCAATTCCTTGTTTTCTTGTTATTAAACTAAATTATAGCATTTCTCTCCATCACACATCTTGCCTCCCTCATTTCATGCATACAAGTCTGTACTACTGTGTTCATTACTAATACAAAATAAGCACATACGCATCATACATCTCTGTTTTACTCCTCTTATAATACTTATTTTTCTTATCCATCCAGTTATCATCAGCTTTAGCTAGGCTGCACACTATCAGTCTTTATTCTTTATTTTCTTTCAGCAAAATCTTTACTACTTCTTTCAGTATTATTAACATTTCTTTCACATTTCTTCCTTTTCTATCATAGATTCACCCACCTACCACTTCATTGAATACTTTTTCTGTTCTTGTTTGTAGCATGTTCATAAGTATTTTATAGTCAGTATTCCCAAGTATTACAGGTCTTCAGTTTTAATTATTTTCTTACATCCTTTTTCATATAAATGTTATCACTCCACAGATATGCCTTCTTCCATTTTACCTTCCTTCATCCATCCATTTAATATTTTAAAGAAATCTTCTCTTTCATCTTTATTGATTCCCTTGTAATACTCATAACTTATTCAATCTAATTCCAGTGCTGATTCATTTTACCTTATGTTATCATAGTCTTTATTTCTTCTACTGATATATATTTTCTATTATACAATGACTGGCCATTAATATTTGAAAATGAGCACACTGATTGGCCAGCCCAACCAGTGTGCCCATTGTAAATCCCAGAATATACCAATGGAAAAAGGTCCAGTCACCAGGACTTCTTTCCATTAGTATATTCCATAACTTTTATTTATTTATTTAACAAAAATTTAAAAAAAATATATAGTCCAGACTCCGGACATACCAGAGAGGCAGCATGGAGGAAATACAAAGAAAACCAGGTATGTTATTTAAAACTAATGACACATACCTGATTTTCTTTGCATTTCCTCCATTCTGTTTCTCTCTCCTACCCCTAAAGTTGCCAAAACTTTTTTTTTAATTAAAAAGAAAAAGAAAAAAAAAAACGGAGCAACGGCGACTTTCTTTTCTCTGCTGCTTCCTTTTCAAAGCATTGATGTACTCGGTATGCATGGGAATGCAAGTCCCATATGCATGCGGAGTACATCAAAACAAGGCAGCAAGATACCGCCAGCCATGAAAGAACAGTAAGGCACCATTATACAAAGACATTGGGCAGGATTCATGAAGGCTTGCACGGAGTGTAAGAGTCGTGTAACACTCCATGCAAGCCTCGCGATCCAGGAACAGCCCTAAACTCCGTGTAACAGACCAGCTAAAATGTCTCTTACATGGACTGGGCGTGGACATGCTAAATACCTCACTTGCAGCCGAAATGCATGCAAATGGGGTATATTAGCGATCCACAAAGCAGAAACCAGCCCGTGTAAGAGACGTTTTAGCTGCAGAAATGTACTCAGTTGTCAACTGAGTACGTTTCTGCAAATTTCACAATGGAGCCATGTCAGCTCCAAATAAAGGGTGCATATGTGTCAGGCAGCATGCCAATGGCCAAATATGTGGCCATTGGCAAGGTAACCTGATGCAAAAATAATAAAAATATAATTTTTTTTTTTGGCGATCGCCGATGTTTAAACACAGCCCAGCCCCGCGCAAACGGGCTGCGCTGTATAAAACATAAAAATGAAGGTTATAAACCCACAAATGTGGGTTTTATGCAATACATGGAATGACAATGCAGGGACCAGCAGACCAAAAACAACATGGCCACCGTGTAGTGGTTGCTAAGGTGGGAAGCTGAGTGTAAGACATGTAACTAAGCATTAGTAGGCAATTCCATGTAAATGAGGGTTAGGATACAGAATCTCACAGTCACATAGCAAATGAGCACAGTCTGAGTAGTGTAAGAGATACGTAAGGGGGAGGAATAGAGTAGGAGATAGGTGACATCACAGGGGGGAATGGTAGAAAGAAATGCAGTTCATTGGAGGTCAGTGTAACATGACAGATGACAGACACAGATCAGGGAAAGAGGAGTGCCACAAGATAAGTGTGGGAAAGTCAAGAAATGGAAGGTGTACACTGTTACTTACACTAAAGTTTCTTGCTGGGCATGCATGGGCACGTGTGCGTGCCATGAAGCGCGAATAGGGCAGTGTGCACACGTGTAAGGCAGACTGAGCATGTGGGAGCATGTTGGTAGATGTTTAACACTGTTTGTGCAGGTGTGCGTGCGTTTTAACCCGAATAAGTAGATTCTGAACTGTGTAAGCACGTGTGCGCGCGTGTAAGCCACTGTGAGCGTGTTTTTGCTGGTATGCACATTGCACCCCCCTGAGGAAACAGAAAGGAAAAAGGAAGCAACAGAATTAGTAGGAAGCTAGCAGGGAATACTGCTGAAGCTAGCAGGTGAAAACAATTAGAAGCAGGCAATTACACAGGCAGAATAGTAGCCCAGCCCAGCACTTAAAACTCTGCAAACAGTAGTGCAGGATGTTCCTCTTAAGAGACACTGCAAGACAGGAGTAAGCTAATAGAAGTTAAAACTGAAAAAGCTTCACTCAGAGCAGAAATGTTAGGGGCTGCTATAGCTGTCATAATGAGACATAGGCGACTTGCTGAGGGTGGTGACAATGCAGATGGTGCCAGACAACCCACACTGAGGAGACGGAGAAGAGTGTACAGGCCCAGGGTCACCTACCATGGGTTACATGAGCTGGAGATAGTAGAGCGCTATAGAGTGGACAGAGAGCTCCTGCAGCAAATAGTTGAGCTGTGCAGGCCACGCCTCACACACAGAACCAACAGAGGGGAACCCATCCCAGTGGAAACCAAGGTATGTGTTGGCCTAAGAATACTAGCAACAGGTACCTTCCAGAAACCAAATGGCGATATGATGGGAATATCACAGGCATCAGCCTCCAGGGTACTGGATGCCATGTCAGCACATGTCAGTGATCATTTATATTTCCCCAATTCCCATGTGGTATTGGCCAGCAATATGCGTCCATTCCAGCAAATAGCGGAATACCCTGAGGTAGTGGGTGCAATAGACTGCACGCACATATGCATCAAAGCACCAGCCGGTCAGTGGGGTAGGGCCTACATTAACTGCAAGGCCTTCCCCTCCATCAACTGCCAGATCATGTGTGATGCCCAGGGCATAATAATGAATGTGTGTGCTGGCTGCCCTGGGAAATACCATGATTCCCACATCTGGCATTTGATGCAGCTGGACCAGACATTTGCCAATGGGGACATCCCACACGGACACCTAGTGGGGGATGCAGGTTATGCCCTGGAGCCGTGGCTGATGACACCCATCAGAAATGCACACACACCTGAACAGGAACGCCATAATGAGGCACATGCACAAACACGTAATGTAATAGAGCGTGTGTTTGGGCTGCTCAAATCAGGGTTCCGGTGTCTGGACACATCTGGTGGAGCCTTGCAGTACTCACCAACTGCATGTACCCAAATTGTCATGGTATGTGCTATGCTACATAATATGATCTTGCGAAAACAGCTGCAGCAGGACCAGCATAGGGCTGGGCCAAACAGCCCCCCACCCTTGCCAAGGCCATCACAGGCAGAGCGTGACTCGGAAGAGGAACAACCTGAGCCTGCCCCAGTAGGCAGAAGGAGGCATGCCCAGTATGCCCTGGCCTTGGCAAAGAGGCAATGCATAGCACATACACTGGCTCAGTAGGAACCCTGGGAATGATACCCCCTCTGACTCACTCAAATAGTAACATGGATGCCTAAAATGACATGACCTGCTTACAAACATGTACAGGGAAGTGTAATATGCGCATCCAACAGAGGCAGCCCTGCAGCACCACCTGAGGCACCAACACAGTTGGAGAATAGTTCCCAGAATCCATAAACCAAAATGCCCAGGAACAACGTACCACTCCCACAAGAGGGGTAAGCATAGATGTGATAATCAGCAACATGTGTACTGGATGGCAAGATGAGAAGTGTATCCTTCACTGGTAAGACCAGACCATAGAGTAATCACATTGGATATACACATCCCGACCCCAGTCCCTGGCCAGAATACCACAGTGAAAAACATGGGTAAGCATAGGTTGCACCCCTCCAGACCGATGTTGAATCCACGAAAGGCCTGTGCAAGTGCAGAATATGGGACACACCACTGAACATGTTGTACAGGAATTCCATGAACACAGCCAGGAATGCTTGGAGTATGCAATCACAAATAACAACAAGACACAGTGCCATACACGCAGGCATCTGGCATGCTGGACTCCAGCCATTACCAAACCATGCAAAAGAATGAGGAAGCTACCACATGATAGAGCAAACATAAAAAGGGAAGTAATCACTGATCAGTAGTATGGCAATAACATATGTCCACACATACAATCCACTAAGGCCAGCCACAACAAGTAGAATCTGTGAATCCAGAGGCAATGTGACACCTGTCCCAAGTACACAGACAACCACAACTCCCCCCAATAAATACAAATATATGTGATAGATGCAACCATGTATCCAAACCAGAGGCTGAGCTCCCCCAACCCAGTACTGTCAAAAGTAGTCAGGAGGAGAAGGTAACCACATACACCACAAACTCAGTCCCACATAGACCTACCACAACTGTAAGCCAAACACATAAACACACAAAAACATTCCTGGAGGCCCTAATTACAAACACACCACACCAACAGAGGCCTCCAAAGCAGATCACAAGCAACCACAACCTCCAAACATAGCACATGCAACACATAGTACACAAAGCTGGTGTGCCAAACAGTCACAGGCCAGAAGGAGAAACAACATGCCTGATACAGTTGTAATAGGTGTCTGTATAGGCAGACACACTGCTGTCCCACTCACAAGACTGAACAAGGGAAAGGGTACAGTAAGCCGCCTGTAGGCTGTCACAATATGCCACATAACACAAGTACACAGGTCACCCCAAAGCAAGCAGAAATATGCTGCACTCAATGTCCATGCTGGTGTGAATGACCTGAGATGTACCTCCCTGGGCTACATGAAAAGAGACATGGATGAGCTCTCTGAGTATGTACCCCAGGCCGGTATGACATTGGCCGTGTGCAGCATCCAACCCTCACCAAGAATGATGCCACAGGACAAACACAGAATGATCATGTTTAACAGGTGGCACAGTTACAGCTGTCAGTCCAAGAGGGTCTAATGTCTGTCTGCTTGAGATGTCAAGCATGACAAGCCATGCTGCTGTTCCAGGGATGGCTTGCACCTGTTACCCCTGTGTGTCTGGATACTGGATAAGGCCTTTGCCACCTCCATAGAGCCATATGTAGGCAAGGCCAAAAAGATTACCCACCACCGTAGAAAACATAAGTGGTAAGAAACATAAGGGTAATGCTGACCAATGCCAGATATGTAAACTGCAATATGCATGCCCCTGAGGCACTTCCCAGTATGGAGAACATCGATGTCTGAGCAGTGACAGAAGCCTGCTGCAAGCCTAGTGATAGCACACCAGCACTACCAGGTTATACCACATATCATGCGTTATGGCCCCAACACCTGGAGCAAAACATCAAAGGAGGGGGAATATCCATATGCAGCACAGACACCCATATTGCCAGGTAACTGACAATGCACAAAGCAGTGGAGACCACCCATGTGCACCTAAGTGTAGTCAAAACTGCTGTACAGTCTGTAGCATGCGACAGACCACACTCTCACACACAAGAACTCCACCCAGGCATCCTGAAGACACTGGACAGTATGAATGTCCCACCAAATACCAGACAAGGTACACACAAATTACCACATAGGTTGCAAACCATTATGTATGCAAGGAGTAATCAGGGACCTAGGGACACAAGTCGACAGTACTCTGTCATGTGACACTCACAGTGCCAATGTGGCTAGGAAGATTGTCGATACTGGACACCGTATCATGAAAGGATTCACATCTACATCAACAGAGGTCACTGTGCTGCTATACTGTTCCCTTATCAGACCCATAATTTAGTACAATGATTCATATGGGATATATTGTATGTGACACCTGCAGCGGTTCGGAATACCTCATAGTTACCCCACCAAGAGGATAAAGGGTGTGAAATATATGTCATATGCTGCCTGGGCGTAGACACCCCAGCTGAATGCAGTCACAGACTGCCTACACAGAGGCATTCTATGTCTGTTGTACAACGCCATGTCCAACACAGGAGTAATGGACATGCTCCACCACAGGAAATCAAAGCCATTGGAGCTGTGAGAGTGACAGATGTCAGCCTCAACACATAATGAAATAGGATGGGCTGGAGGGACAGATACATAACCCAGAGGCTCCCCACACCCAGAAACAGGATCCCAATCCATGTTAGGCAGAGCCCCTCACTGACATCCCTCAACAGGAATATTGCCAAGTGGATGGATGATCGTACATGTATACTGGGGGTCTTCACTGTGTCATGACCAGACAGAGGCACAGTAAAGAAATTCATAAATGGCCATAATAGACACATAGCAAGGGGTGGCGAAAGACACACACACTCTGGCTAGGCTTACTAATGCCCTAGGATGGATAGCCTAGTATGAACCCATGAACCTATGAAGATACAAATTGTACAGGACACTAGGGATAATCACAAGGCTTACTTAACTGATGGTAGGAACCATGTTGGGCATCCACAGATATGCTCCGAATCACACAGATATTACAAACAACATACTAAACACACACACATATTGCTAACATACAACCTGACAGGTGCAGTGCAACCCGCCCCCCCCGAATGCAAAATATCTATCCCAGCAGACTGCTGGTCCCCTGACACTGCAGATGCTGAGGTAACAGCCATCATCTGCAAAGCAAAACACATAGCAGCAAAGGTATGTGATGGTGTCTTGG
Source organism: Protopterus annectens (assembly GCF_019279795.1). Classification (NCBI taxonomy): domain Eukaryota; kingdom Metazoa; phylum Chordata; order Ceratodontiformes; family Protopteridae; genus Protopterus; species Protopterus annectens. The sequence goes on along the minus strand of NC_056731.1, from coordinate 949,784,981 downwards.
GCTGAGGCCAACATGGACTCCAAGAATAATGGAATGCCAAATCACACTACTGCCCAATGTCAGCCCTACCACAGGATATGTACCCAAAGAGAAGTGTACAACAACAGTGGTCCTTCACAACAAAGGTGTTGCCTGAATGGATACTGCAAACTACCACTCCAGGATCCTGATAAGCTTGGTCTGCACAGCTATGGAAAGGATCAGTATGTACCGCAGACATAAAGCTATTGTGGACCTACTGATACTGGACCCTACACAGTGTGGGTGTCGTAACTGCAGATCCTGCCCCTAAACATGTTTGACCCATTTGAAGCAGTCATTAAGGTCATTGATGAGGGCAATGTGGTCCACACAGCGTAGCTGGACCATGCATATGCTTCTAGACAATACCCTACGAGTTCAGTATGGATATGTTCACCAGCTTAAATATATACCCCTATGTCAGTAGAGGGGTTGCAAACCAGACCAAGGACAGAACTGACATGGTCAGACATGCTGCATCCATGTCAGACTACAAAGCAGATATGAGTGGCATCCCACAAGGCCTGGTCCTGGGCCTTCCCTCTGTTCTGTATATATGTCCCATAGGTATAGGCCAACATGGAAGGACTGTGACTGAACATGTATGCAGAGGAGTACAAACAGCCCAGCATATCGGACCCCCAGCTGACACAAGCAACCCACAAAAGGGCCACCTGCAAACAGACAACTGGATCCATAGCCATGTCAGCAAGCTAATTGCAGAACTGTGTATAGACAACCACCGTGGATATACAGTAAGTGCCCACAAATTACCACACAGGTGTTAACCCATTACGTACCTAACATGTAATGAGAGACCTGGGGACAAAAGGTGATAGATATCCTGCACTGGACAAACATGTGGCTGTAGTGTTCGCAGAAACATACTATATACCCACCCAATCATGAAGGTTGTCAGATGTAGATAAGGGGAGGTCACTGTGGCTCTGCAGTCATCCTTCATCAGCGTCACAATTGACTACAATAGCCCCTGTGGGATATACCTCAGCAGACACCTCCATCAACTGTAAAGTCCACGACAGTACCCCACCAGGAGTAGCAAAGAGCATGAACAGATGCCATGTGTTGCCTGAGTAAACAAACTGCAGCCCCACACACTGCCATACTGACCAGCTACAGGCAAGCTGTGCCAGATGTATGAAGCCATGTCCAACCTGGAATCAATGAACATGCTGCACCTTGTACAATCTGAATGGCAGTGAGCTATGCACATGAGAGACCTGAACCCCAGCAACGACATACATAGGACAAGCTGTACAGAATGATCCAAAACACAGAAGGCACCCCCACTCTTCAGTAAACTCCCAGTACAGGTCAGCCAGAGAGTTACCTATCGACACCCCTCAAGAGGAATCCTGATGAGTGGATGGGAGATGGTAGGCTAACCCTGGGCATCACTGTTATGTCAGAGGTAGTGGGAGGCACAGTATACTAACCATGACATGTGTCATGGCAAACTCCAGTTACAATGTGTGTCGAAGGACAAACACACCCTGTGACTAGCATCAGAAATGGCCTAGGGAACATCACTAGTGTTTGCCAATGTCCACCCATGTTGTGGAATACACTACCAATGTTGGAAAAGCCTGGTGTAGGTAGTCCATATCTGAACATAATGCAACATGGTCATATGTGCACAACTGGCCCCTACACAGTCTGTTGTGCTCACTATGAATATGTCAAGCAGTGATAGGACTAAAGCCCAGGATACTGTCCACCACAGTGAAAGTACTGAACCAGTACACTATACGGTACTACAGTGTTAGGTCATTATGAAAGTATGTTGACAACTGTGCAAAGTATCCCATGCAATCCCTGCAGGCACAGTATAATCCCTGTTGTGGCAGACACGAAGCAGTTGGCCATTTAGTACACAACATGACACCCAACACACAACCATAAACGTGAGATATTGTTGAACTTCACACACACCCAAATATGTGGTGGACTTCAGAGTGCAACATATGGAAAGCTCACACTGGTCATGCTCGCACACTTTGATAAATGAGGCATATGTCAGACAACATGCCATGGAAAGGCTGACCTGGGCATGCTCACACACTTAGGCCATATCTCCATTTAGCAGTTGGCCACACATATCTGGTATTTGTACGTGTCATTCCAGGAACCAACCACAACACAGCAATCTGCCCAGTGCACACAGTAAATGACTACAGAGACATAAGTGATATAGTGGATCGCCGTCATATGCAAACATCTTCCACAGATACACAAGTTGGTCATAGGAACAGGGAATGCTATGGCAATAAAGACCTGCAAACAGTAGAACAGCACAACAAATATTGTGCATCTGACAATTGAACATATGTTTGTAGAGGTCAATACTAGGCTTGTTGCCCTAGGGAATGACAGCTCAGCCAGAGTGTGCTTGGCATCTGCATCCCCAGTACAGTAGGCTACTGTGCCACTGTAAAGTAAGTCACATAAGGCAACGTGTGGGGCTAGTGAGCTGTGCCTCTGTTAAGCAGGGGCACAGTGGAGATCCCAGGGTTAGAATGTGCTAAGCCACAGCCATGTTGTCGGTGTGTGCTGGAAGAGGGTTGCTGAGGATCTCTAACAGTAAGTGGCCGTCAATAACAGACTGAGGGGAGCCCTATCTGCATTCTCTGGACAATTCCACTGTCAACAATGTGTTGTGATGATTATGTGTGAATGAAGTGCCATGCAGGAACTGTTCACAGATGTCCTCCCTCTGTGGGCTACAGCTCGGCAATGTATTAGCTCACTCTGTCTGTTGTACGGCTCATATATGGCTTGTGTACACCTGACAGGTGTCTTGTTGTGGAACAGTCATGGGCATATGTGGGATAGCATGATCAATGCAAACTGTACACATGCTTATAGAATGCAATTGTCAAGGATTATGCTGAGTGGCCAGTATAGTCCCCCAGCATGGGTCCTCTGAAGTCGTCCACCCCAGTCTTCACAAGTGTAGAGTCTGCTTGTGCTAAATACAGTTTGTGTGCAGTGACAACCTTGCCTGGGGGTGGAGATGGGATATGGATGTCCAGGGAAAGGTGGGTATGGTCAGATATCAACAATGGTGGTCTACCTCTGGTGTGGAACAGTGAGTACCCATGTTGCAGATGGACAGGTGCAATATGTATTCCCCCATGTGGCTGTGGTGTGTGGCTCTGCCATAGCACATGGACCCACAAATTGTAGTGGCTGTAGGGTAAAGTGGTAGAGGCCTGAGTAGTTCTCACACAATATGCCTGTACCTGATGTTAACAACTGGAATGGTGTATGTGAACACATGCATATCCCGGCACTGTTCCCAGGGAAACTAAGTGTGTGTCCTGGATGTGGGTGTGGTGTTCTGGACTGGTTGTGTTGTGTGTTACAGGTCCTGTGGTCACAAAGCATGGTATAGAACATAACCTGCCAGTGCGATGTGCATATCTGACCCTGACGTAGGTGGCTGCAAATGCATATATATGCTATCCCCCACCTGACAGGTAGTACTACATGTACATACCTCTGTAGAAATAAAGATGTCAGCACCCTATAAATACTGCAGGTGTGGAACAGATGCCCAGTAATTTGGATAGTGCACTCTGCTAATGTGTTTCCCTCAAGTGTCATAATGTAGTAAGGTAGGGGCTGGAATCCTGCAAATGCTCAGTGTGTGTTGTGTGTGTAGGTGGGTGAGTGGGGTTTGTGTGAAGGAAATATCCCTTTTGGCAACTGGGAAAACACACTACAGGATGCACATTCCCCTTTCTAAACACTGATGATGTCAGCACCCTATAAGTACAGCAGGAGAAGGGAAACCTCCCAGTAATGCGAATAGCGTGCTCCGCTAATGCATCTGTTTCTAGTGTCACAACATAGTTAAGTAGGGGTTTGAATCCTGCAAATGCTCAGTGTGTGTAGAGGGGGTTAATGTGTGTGCAAGTCTGTATGAAAGAAATATCCCTTTTGGCAACTAGGAGAACACACTACAGGATGCACATTCCCCTTTCTAAACACTGATGATGTCAGCACCCTATAAGTACAGCAGGAGAAGGGAAACCTCCCAGTAATGCGAATAGTGCGCTCTGCTAATGCATCTGTCTCGAGTGTCATAACATAGTTAGGTAGGGGTTTGAATCCTGCAACTGCCCAGTGTGTGTGGAGAGGGGTTAGTGTGTGTGCAATTCTGTGTGAGGGAAATGTCCCTTTCGGCAACTGTGAAAGCACTCTACAGAATGCACATTCCCCTATCTCAGCACGGATGATGTCAGCACCCTATAAGTACAGCAGGAGAAGAAAAACCTCCCAGTAATTCGAATAGTGTGCTCCACTAATGCGTCTGTTATGAGTGTCATAACATAGTTAGGTAGGGGTTTGAATCCTGCAAATGCTCAGTGTGTGTGGAGGGGGTTAGTGTGTGTGCAAGTCTGTATGAACAAAATATCCCTTTTGGCAACTAGGAGAACACACTACAGGATGCACATTCCCCTTTCTAAACACTGATAAAGTCAGCACCCTATAAGTACAGCAGGAGAAGGGAAACCTTCCAGTAATGCGAATAGCGCACTCTTCTAATGCGGCTCTCTTGAGTGTCATAATATAGTTAGGTAGGAGTTTGAAACCTGCAAATGGCATGTGTGTGTGTTTGGATGTGGGGAGTTTGTGTGTGTGCAATTCTGTATGACAAACATATCAGTCCTGGCAATCAGGAGATCACACTACCTGATGCACATTACCCTTTCAAAACACTAATGATGTCAGCACCCTATGAGTACAGCCAGAGAAAAGGAACCATCTAGCAATACGAATAGCGTGCTTCACTAATGTGTCTCTTTCACGTGTCGTGACTTAGTTAGGTAGGGGTATGAAACCTGCAAGTGTGTGTGTGGGGGTAGTAGGGTGTGTGTAAATGCAAGTGTGAGAGGACAGATCCTTTTGGCAAATACTACAATACACCAGATGCTGCATATTCCCCCAGTAAACACAGGGGATGTCACCACACTATCAGCACAGCCAAACAGGACTAGTTGGCCAGTAATGCCAATAGTGCGCTCTGCTACTGGGTCTATTACCATTGTCAGAGTACACATAGGTATGTTTTGGTAACCCACAACTGCCACGTGTGGTTGTGTCACACATTATGACCCTGTGTGGGTCTTTGTGCATAACAATTCGTGCCATTGCCCAAACCAGCAATGGTATTGCACACATGATGTATGTGTGTGACACATACACATAAATACCTGTGACCTGCAGTCGTTACCATGTCTGACACATGCCTCGAGTGGATAAATGGTATTTGCAATGCATAACAATAAGACTGTGTCTTACTGTGCAGGGGCCGCATGTGGTATGTGTCTATACAGTGTGGGTATATATGGTAAAATACCTACAGCAGGGGATACACATCTGGTCTGGGCCATATAGTCTACATGTAGTTGATGTACAGGTGCTGCATGTTCCCACCTGTTGTGGGAGTGGTAACATGTCATTCCACTGCAATTCAGTGACCACATGCTGGGAACCCTTCAACTAGTGTGTTGTAGCTACAGTAATGCTCACGCACAATGTTTGGCTGGATGCAGTCCAGCCATATGAAGACAGTTCTTGAGACTGTCATATTGCCAGTGTTGTTATGGAGTATAGGTGGTTTTCCTGTGTATGGGAGGGTTGTGTGTGCCAGGCTATGAACCAGATGGCAGTCCAACACACTGTTAGCTGCACATGAATAGGCCCTGATGCTTTGTGCTGTGCCAATAACCTGGAGGTGTGTGTATCTGTGGTGCCTTGCCACCCCCCTGTCCATGTGTGTTACATGTGTAGGGGACAACAGGCATGGTATGAGGCATAACCTGGCAGTGATGGGTTGCACATGTGAGCCATGAATCAGGACTGTGGTACTGCACAGACATTGCAGTTCACCGTGCTGAGGACAGTGTCCAGTGCATGCATCTTGCGGTGTACACTGCTGGTGTTGTGTAGCAGCACTGTTAGTGTCCTAACCTGTGTGATACCCACGGAGGTGGCTATGTAATCCATGTCCTGCAGCATAAGGCAGTATGTGTGTATCAAGGAGCTTCACCAATATACATTGGGCCATGGGTGTCACGTGCAAGCTGCCCCTTGCACATCATTGTGGCTTCTCTAGCATGTAAGCACACGTTGACAGCCAGCAGATACTCTATGAATGACATTGGAGACTGAGCAGAATGTAGACATACAACACCCTTCCTACATATAGTGGTAGCATACCTGGTGAGGCTATGTTGGCAACCAAGATCAGGCTCATACTGGCCCATGCCACATGCTGAGAGATCCCTTCTATGTTCCCTATCATGTAGTCCAGGGAGGTATGTCTCAGGTCATCCATAGTGGCATGGTCAATGACTGAGTCATATGTGTCGATGCCTCTGACTGACCTGTATGCATGCGTTTTGTGGTGGACCATAGTGCCCCTGAGGCATATCACTGTGACCTTCACCATATACAGCCTGTTGAGCAGGACCCCACTGCAGCGCCCAAGACATGTACCTGACACATCTGTAGCAGGTGTGTTGTGTAGCCCTACAGGCTGTGAGTGTGTGGCACACGAGATGTGTGTGCCATGTGTGGCATGTGCTCTGTTCTGACATAACATATGCCTGTGTGCCAGCTGCGGAGGTGTGTGATGCTCAGGCAGGATGCTATTCTGAGTCCCCACGTATGCCCCAGTGTGTTCAGCATGCTGTCAGTGCATGGCTATGTCTGACTTGTATTGTAGTCACTGTAGTATGACATGCCACTTGACAGGGTATGGCATTACTGGGTTCAGTGAGCTCAGTCCCCAGATTGGCTATGTGGTGGCATCCCACACATGTGTTGTACGTTCCTGGCCAAGGGTGATGGTTGACTGTATACATGTGGCAGCTGTGACATTGCCACATGACTCACATAAACCACAACTGGACCATAGAGGTGATTCACAGGTTACCTTTGCACATGCTACCCTAGTAGTGTGATTGCCATGGTGAGTACCAACACATAGGGCCAATGGGGAACAACATACTGAAGGTGTGCATGTGTGGGTGTACTGCTACTGTTTCATAGCACTGGCATATATGACTGCACACATGGGTAAATGTCAGGTAAGACATGTGCAATGTGTCACAGGCAATGTACATGCGAACAGGATGGACAGTGACGTTCTGTCATGTGTAAACTTGACATACGTATCGTACGCTATGCAGATGTCACTAAGAGTCCACAGAAGCACTGTAACTCTGCAATGCAGGTGGAAGCAGTGTTCCAGGGAACCCCAAGCGGACATGCATGCAAACAAAGCTACAGTAAGCAGGGCTGGAAGTAGTTCATTGTACAGCAAAGAAAGGGTAACACTAACAGTAAGTAACAGTGCAAATATGTAGGCACTATCAACATGTACCCAAGAATGCACAGCGCAGATGCCCATGGTAGAACTAATATTATGTCATAGTTAATTGTGATTTGGATTACATTAGTACTGCACACATATCAACATGCGCAAACATCCACATTGCATAGTCGTTGTGGGCAACTTGACACCATTACTGTACATGTCCATCATTGCATATCACTACTTGCATTAGCTTCCCCCCTGTGCTACCCATGTATGTGGCTATCTGTTGACATCCTTACCACCAGCTTGCAATAATGTGCAGCTGTTACACTTTGGTACGTACTATGGGTGCAGATAACAATTCAGGACAGTCATACGGTTACTGCATCAGGCATGCTGGGATATACACACAGTCATATCAGCACACTGTACTGTTACCAACATGATACTACTAATACACTTCTATGTATTCACCCTGTGTATCAGCAACGTGTTTACCTGTTCTCGCAATGATGCTGGAGATTGCAGGAGGTGGCACAGTGTCATCATATGCACAGGGTGTGAATTAGGTATGCCTGAGTCTGCCACTGATACCACCAATTGACATGTGTGTATATGTGTGTTGGTGAGTGACAGCAGTACAGGGTGGGGCACTGTTGGTGCAGTGTGTCCGTGTATGTGGTAGCCCTAGGAGTTAACATTTTGCATGTGTGTATGCAAGCACACAGTTCCACCTCATGGCTGCCATATACAGGGGTTTGTGGACAGCCACAGACTGCACATGGCAGGTCATACAGATCAGTGTCTGTGGACACGGACACGGTGCCTGTGCCTGGCAGGGGTGCTATGGACCGTATCCAGTACTAAGCCAGACTGGGTACTGTCATCAGAAGCGGAGTGTGTTGACTGGAAACAGGTCCCTGTTGGGACTGTCCAGAGCCACATGCACGTGGTCTCCTGGGGCATTCCGATGACAGCAGAGACCCAGCATTGCTGGGGCTGCTGCTGGCACTATGGGGGTGGGCGCGGGCCTGTTGTCGTCCGCGCCGACTGCCAGCTGCTGCTGTTGCTGGCATACGGCCATGTCGACGCAGCAACCGCCCACCATTGCCCTGGCTCATGGACATTTGGTTGTGGAACTGCTGTAATATGTCCCCATAACGTCTGTCTATGACATCGGTAAAATTACGGATAGCATCCGCGATGTCACGCATACTGTCAGTCATGGCTGTGCGACATGCTCTCAGCTCCCTCAGACCCTGTCTGGTGTACCTTTCCATATGCGACTGTGCCTACATGATAGCCCAAAACATAGCTGAGGTTGACAGACCTCTTTGGGCACGTCTGCCAGAGGCAGTACGCCCACGGATGCTCCCACGAGAACCCATGGGCAACTGTCTGTGTGGTACCATCACAGGACCCTGCCCATGGCTGCTGTGTGGGGAAGCATGTGCCACAGATACCACATTACCCTGGTCAATGCCCACTGTATCCTGTCCATCACCTAGGGACAATAGTGACAGAGGATGTACTGGCAGGTTGACTGTGCGCAATGTTGGGGTTGACAGCTGTGTACTGTCAATTGGCTGACCAATGGCGGACCCTGACACACCTTCCTGTACCATTACACAGATATCATCATTACCAGTACCTGTGGCACCAGATTCAGGTTCCCTGCAGCAGGACACCAGAGCAGCACCAGAACCTGTGGGAGGAAGACAGGAAACACAGTTTACAGGTCCACACAATGTTACCAGTGATGCACTTATGCACACATGCACACATGCACACATGGACACATGCACACATGGACACAGGCACACATGCAGACATGCACACGTGGACACATGCACACATGCACACATGCACACAGGCACACATGCACACATGCACACATGGACACAGGCACACCTGCACACATGCACACCCCGCAGTATACAGACAGAGCACTACTGAATTACACTAGTGTTACTAGCACTATCAGGACTATTATAGGTATTGTTAAACACACTCACCAGCATGGATGGCCTGCCTTGCTGTAACACCAGAGGGACCTGCAGAAATGAGAAGATTAATGTCAGTGGGCACAACTGTGCCATTGATACTGCATATGATACAGTGCAGCAGTACACCAGTTGCCTTTCACACGTCAGCTGCTGATATTGCCAATATCACACATGCACACTTACATACTATGTTGACAGCTACATACCACGGACACACCTTACACATGCATAAACTAACAGTGTACAGAACAGTCAAGTGTACATATGGCATAGTACCTGCATGCTCCATGTCATGCTGCTGTGTAGATCCAGCTGCCATCATGATGCAGGTGTATTGCTGTTGCTGTTACAGGGCTGGAGCCACAACACTTAGGAGTAGCCCCTCCAGTCTGGTGAGGGGGGGATGTGTGGCCACCCCACCTCCTGTGGCAACCTGTTGCCTGTGGATATCCGACGCATGCTGATGGACATTTCTGATTAAATCACTGCAGTGATGTCGTACCTGCTCATATGTCCTATTATGCATGCCAATGTCATTTACCCTACGGACAAGGTCTTGCCACAGTGCAGCCCTCTCCTGCTGATTCTAGCTGGTGCGGGAAAACAGTATGTCATACTCCCGCACCAGGCTCTGGTGTATCTCCTCATCTTCTGCTGCAGAGTAGGCGGGATTACTCTGATGCGCCATCTCCCTGGAAGAGAACACAAACAGGATATCAGCAGACTATGTCAGCAATATATGGCACACATACTATACATGATACTCAAGTGTAGTAATATACTACTACTCCCATATGTTGCATGTGTGTGTCTCGTGGTGGATACACAAGTACATGGCCAGATATCAGTGCTCAGCCAACACCTGTGCAACAATACATGCCACATTCCATACAACATAGTAACATGCCCCATCGGTCAGCACACTGCGACAGGTCCAATGCACAACCTCACTCTGGGGGTTCATACCAAGGTACTGTATGTGGAATGCCATCCACTAGTGTGATGTATAAACTGACTGCAGAACGTTGAATGATAGAAAAGAAACACTTTTGGAAAAAACACTTTAATATAAAGCAAAGCTTTTGGGCAAAACCCTACTTCAATACTAATACATTTAAATCTAAAGACTGAAAGCTTATATATAGGTCTAACATCACATGACCAGCAGCCAAATGAAATCACGTGACAGCAAAAAACACAAAAATACAAATCGCATATTTAAAATACACAGTGCAAATGACATATATAAAAGGCATATATAAATCATTTTATATAAAGAATTGTTTAAAAAAGGAATTGTAAGAAAGGATTTTTTTAAAAAACAGACTCAACATAATTTAGTGTTACGTAGTTTCACTAAATTAGGTTTTAAGCTAATCTTACTATTAAGGCCAGGAGGTGAGTCAGCAGCTAACCTCAGAATCCATTCAAATTCCTTAATCACTAAATGATTACAGCTGTTAAGTATGGCACTTTTCAGTGCTTTAATTGTGTTGTTTGTTTACGGATTTTTGGTAACGGTAGTGACATTTTTGTACACCCTACCAATGGCCAGATTTTTAATTTTAAGTTTTTAGCTACATGTAACACCCCAGGCATTGTTTATTTAGCTACTTGTAAATCTTGTTCTTCGTTCTATGTGGGTAAAACCACACGTAAATTAAAAGAACGTATTATTGATCATAACTCTGAAATTAGAAGATGTTGTGATAAGAATGCATTATTTAAACATATTAGTACATGTGGTTATGAGCATTCTTTTAAGTTTAGAGTTATTGATATAGTTTGTCCCAACGCTAGGGGTGGAGATATTAATAACTATTTAGAGATTAAGGAATTTGAATGGATTCTGAGGTTAGCTGCTGACTCACCTCCTGGCCTTAATAGTAAGGTTAGCTTAAAACCTATTTTAGTGAAACTACGTAACACTAAAATATGTTGAGTCTGTTTTTTAAAAAAATCCTTTCTTACAATTCCTTTTTTAAACATTTCTTTATATAAAATGATTTATATATGCCTTTTATATATGTCATTTGCACTGTGTATTTTAAATATGTGATTTGTATTTTTGTGTTTTTTGCTGTCACATGATTTCATTTGGCTGCTGGTCATGTGATGCTAGACCTATATATAAGCTTTCAGTCTTTAGATTTAGATGTATTAGTATTGAAGAAGGGTTTTGCCCGAAAGCTTTGCTTTATAATAAAGTATTTTTTCCAAAAGTGTTTCTTTTCTATCACTAGTGTGATGTGGACACAAGTTACTCGGCCTGGATATACATATCCCACCACCACCACCAGCACAGTAGACTACTTTGATATGTATGTGATTAGACAGTTATTCACTTGTTAGGATTGAGATGGTATCCATGCTGCCCACTGGGCCAGTGGAAGCCACAACCCACACTGCTGACCCCTTTGTGAATGCTTACCACGGACATCCCACAGATTGCATGGAACTAGCACACACATTTCTAACCCAGACCCTATGCACAAAGGTTAGGCATCCTGTCCGGTGGACCCCAGCCAGAGGCAGATTGTATAACAATAGCAGGAGGCTACTGCAGGACAGAGCAGATTCACATTAAGGGAAGGCATCTGTGGTCTGCACTGGTAATACGCTACGGTCTCTCATAGCAACGGCCATGGCCTACTCTGGGAGGGAAATGGCCACAAACACTATAGATGACCACAAGGCCTTCTTCAGTTATGTTACACATATGGACCAAATGCCTCAGATATGCTCTGAGTTAATACACACCTACTTAACATTCACCGAACACACAGATATTGGCAACATTCTTGCAGACAGGTTCAGTGCACGTATCCCCCCTCCTTCTCCCCAGTTGAAATACTTATCACAGCTGTATGTAACCTCCCTATCATCTCACATGTCCAGGTGAGGGCCGCCCTCAGCAAAGCAGAACACACAGCATCACTGTGACCTGATGATATCCCTGGATGTGTGCTACGTGCACTCCAAGAGGACATACAACCGCATATAAGACTGATATTTAACCTTGGCGTGCGCATTACAGGATATGTACCTGGACACTGGCATACAGCAACAGTGGTCCCACACCACTAAGGAGGCACCTCTACTGACCCTGGGAGCTACCAAATCATAAGCATAACCGGCCTGGTCTGCTAAACTATGGAATTATTCAGTATGGGATGCATATACAGCGATATTGGGTACCTGCAGACACTTGTTCCCGGCCAGTTTGCCTTTGTGATGGGCTGATCCTGCCTTTTGAACCTGGCTGACCTTTCAAAACAGTCACTACAGCCATTGCTGAGGACAACGCACAGACAACTGCTGCCAGGATCATGGCCTAACACTGACTGACATGTAATGTATAGTCATCCCCTTTTGGTGGAACTACGTACACACAACATATCACATGGACATACCTATAGATACAGACCTATGACACATTTGGAGGGTTCACAGTATGCACACTATTAACCTGCTACTTTACATTACCTGTGTTTGTCACAGCTTGTTGCGTTACCACTACGTCTGCTTCCTGCTGCTACTGGCACGGCTTGCTACTGTCACTGCTGGCAGCTTAGACTCAGTATGTAGCATGTGTATTTATTTTTTTTTCTCTCACTCTCTGTCTCTGTCTGTCTCTCTCCCTCTGTCTGCTTCCAGACAGTGCAATGAATGTATTGCATGTGTGGAGTGTTAGTACAGGATGCTTTTGTAGGTATCTGCATAGGTCAATGTGATGGCCTCTGCACCAATTGTAAGCCAGCATTTGCTAATTGCATGCAACCAGTTGTGTACTGATTGCAGTTCTCACTGTGATTTCAGGACAGTGCTATAAAAGGGTATGTGAGATAGGTGTTGCCCTTTCAGATTGTAAGGGCGGGGACCATGCTGGTATGCTGTGGACACTGTTCTGTGAGTGTAAAGGTTAGTATCTCTCTCATTATTCAGGCTGTGTTGTAGATTCACATTTCTCCATTCCTCTCTCCTGTTCCCTGTAGTAAGTGTGTATGCACAATGACACCTACAACTATATATAGATATACATTTATATATGTACATTAACTGACATTATTACCTACTAGCTACCAACTAGCATGGCTGTTTCTGTTCACACACTACTATTATGGAAATCCACTAGTTTTGACAGTAATTCTAAATGACATGCCTTGTGTGCTACACATCCTATATTCCCTTTACATTCATCAAACTATTACATGATATATTTATTTTAGCACAATGTTCTTGTATAAGAGTCATGGCTTAGTGGTAGGTCATACAGACTACTGTTTCCAAGGTCCTGGGTTCGGGACTGATTGTGGGATTTTATTTTGCTTTTGAACTGACTACAGGACCTGTCAATCAGAGTGACTAAGGCACTTTTAAGCAGTTGTAACCGGGTTAGCACTGGTTTGCGTGTAGCTCCCGCATGCACACTGGCGTTCAGCTCCACGCACACCTGCTTACAACCGCTTAACAGTGCTTACTCTGGCGCACACCCGCGCTATTTTCTTTGAAAGAAATGAAAATGGGGAGACAGGAAAGTGGTGAAAAAGGGGTCACAAAGAAGGTAAGACAGTAGGGAAACAAGCTTGGGATTTGCAGGAGGGCTGTAGGTAAGGCCCATAGCTGCCCATTTCTTCATCAGCAACAGCTGTGCATATGTATGTAATTTGGTGTGACATTTGAAACCTTCCACCCCTGAGAGAGGTGTCAGGACAACAATAATACTTGTTGTACAGCCAATTGTAATTGATAGTTTCCATGTCCAGCAGACATGTGTGCGGAATGGGCAGCTATGTATGGGGCATAATTTTTTTGTGGGTACAGAGTGCCCTTTATTTATTTATTTATTTTTTTCAGGAGAGAGTGGTATGTCAGGTGAAGGAAGTTGGTATAGCTGGGGAGGTAGGTTGGGTAGGTCAACAGACAAGACAAACAAGATGCATACAGGGGTGGTGTATGACACGTGTGGGGGGGGTTACACAATTGACGGGGACAGAGGTTTGGATATCCAGAGCCCATGAGCCGACAGATGGCAACAGTGGAACTGATATCCCCACCCATGGGCAGTTGCCACTGTTCCTTCACTGCCCAGGACGGGGCTGTGCTGGGGGCTGTGTAGGCCGGGCAACAGGCATGCCTGTAAGTTGTGCCACCTGTGCCTCAAGCTGGCGTAGGGGCTCAAGAACAGAGACCCTGATCTCCCTACGCACCACAGTCCAGACGCTATGGAGGGTGAGTGGTGGTTCTCCTCCGGCCACGCTTGCAGAGGGGGGCCCCATCCTCTGCAGCTTCCACCCGCAGGTGGCACAGGGCCACCGGAGGAGGGTCCAGACTGGGCACTAGTGCCAGGTGCACTCGCCAGCTGAGGTGGGAGACGTGGGTCCGCTGGAACCCGCCTTCCCTGTCGTTCTATGTTTTGCATTATGTCATGACAGTTTGGGTTAGTAACATACAATACCATTCGCAATTAGTTGTAACAGCATGCATTAGTATTCCCATTAACCAAACACCCAGATATTCACACCATTGAACAGCGAGCATAACACATGCATAATTTGAACAGCAATACACAGTCCAACAACATGCAGGGTTGATTGATGGCAACAGGCCATCAGGTTTGGATGCATGAACAGGGCAGATGCATCAACGGACATGCAAATATTTATGACCCATCAGGAGAAATGTCCAGGGGTGTTAATTGTGATTGCACATACCAATTTTGCGTGGAATGGATTATATGTGGTTATAGGGTGGGGTGAAGAAAATATTATTAACACCTTTGAATACCAATATATATGCTGTACATTTCTAATAGCTACAGATATATACACACTACTGTTCTAACTACAGTTTCCTATATGATAACTACTTCACTTTGGTGATAGGACTGTTACTGCTACATCAATATATATTTTATTGTTATTCATACACGTTCATATCTGGCTTTGCTCAGCTACATCATCCTGCTACATTTGCTTTATATAGCTATAGACAACTGTGGATGTTTGATATTTCAGACAATCATACTATCTGCATATTGCAGAGTGAGAGCAACATATCCAGATTTTGGGATTCACATTCCAGCTGCAGCAACACTTTGGACACATTTCGCAGTTTGGTTCTACTTGTCACATTCATTTCATTCTGTACTGACTGCAGTATACTTTATTCAGCGGTTATTACTACTTTATTGGTGGATTCAAAACTCTTTCTCACACCATCTCACTTGTTTTTATTTTACTATTCAGGATGGTACTTACTTCTAGGCTTTATTGACATGTTTTACCTGTAGTTATTACAATCCTTTCCAGCAGTCTCACTTCTGTCATGTTTCAGTATTTCAACAGGGATATATTTCACACATGTGATTTGCTCATCTTCTGCAGCTGTACTTTTCAGCCTGCTGAAGGTTATGCACTATTATATTACAGGTGGGGCATCTTTATTTCAGACTTTATTTGAGGCATTTTCATTTTTCTGTTTGGATTACAGACTGCAACACACGTTTGTAATCAAGCAATACTTGCAAACACTTTTACACTGTTACTTGCACATTTTATTACTTAGTGACTACACTGCACTCTTTTGCTAACTGTCATACTTTGATATTTCTTTACAGTTACTGGGAGTGGATTACTGACCTGCCTGGTGGCACAACCACACCAGCCTATCGCCATAGGCTCTGCGGTTCGCAGAACGGACACCTGCAGCTGTAATATAAATGAAGTAATATTGGAATACACATCCATAATATCAGCTAATTTAATTTCTTACATACATATTTAAATGTAACTTACTCAGTAGTGGGGCATTGGGCATTTGCCAGGCCTCCTGGATCCAAAGGTTCAATTGGTCCTGCTTGCATCTCTTCAGGTCCGCATGGTGGTGACGGACCTGCTCACCGGTCCTTGGAATCTCTGTGGCACTGGTGAGATTATGAGCCAACCGGTCCCACGCCTCAGCCCTATATGCTCCCCACAGGACCTGGCCCTGCATGAGTTGGGCCTCATGATTGTGGACTAGGAGCCAGACCATGTATCTGGACTCCTCAACGCCCCACCTCTGTGCTCGAAAGCAACTACCCTCACCTACACCTGACATTCTGGCTGCAAGCCAGTTCTACAATCGTTTATGCTGTGTATTCCCACCTATGGGGCTTATATATGCCGTTTTTCCTGCACTTATCTGTGATTGGCCATTTTGGAATTGTATCCACTTCCCAAAACCTGCTTTGTCATGTTCCACTTTCTATTCATTCCTATATATTTGCTATTACTGCATTTCTGAGTATATCTGTCATGGCTTAGTGGTTCAGTACCTTGCCTATGGTGCATAGTATCCTGGGTTCAAACCTAGCCACTGCTCTTTAGATTTTATGACTGTCTAGACAGGCTAGGGGTGTGTCTGTGTAAAGGCAGTTTTGTTACAGCTTGCTCAACGTTGTCCGTCGGTTAGCTTGTTTGTGCAGTGCTCAGCTCCGCGCAAATGGGTAACACTGGTTTACGCTTCATTTGGCTGTCAGCAGGCATATCACGCTCAGCTCAGCTAGGGTCACACAGTTTCATTGTGTTAACCACTGCTCACCTACGGGCACTCAATATGCACCTGTTAAACCACTGCTCAGCTACGGGCACTCATTTTGCACCAGGTTAACCACTGCTCACCTACGGGCAGATGCACTCACCCTTTTAATCTGTGGCTCAGCTATAGGCACATCTGACATTTTTTATTGTTTTGTTACCTCACATTTCTTCAAAATAAATGGACTATTTCATTACATTTTACATAAAATGTGATTTTATATGTGTACATGTTTGTCAGGGACTTGTTTCGTGCTTATTTTGCTAAAAATAAAAAATGGCGTTGTGGGGGCTCGAACCATGATTGCCTGCTCTTCAGCCAACATCTCTACCGCTACGCTATTGCTTCTTGGCTTTCTTTGCATATGTAGTTCTTATATGCTTTTCCACTGACTGCTAACTGTGGCACACTCACGGGCAAACATCTTTATGATTTAAAAAAAAATATATAAGATGTTCATTTATATATTTTATGTTCACAGTCTGTGGGGGCATGTGTTGTGTTGTGTTTATTCACATTTCCATGGACTCTGTCGCGGGTGTTTACTTTGGGCACTTTTACTCTTCTGGGGGCGTGTCCGCTTACAGGGCTCGGCCTACGGACACGCCCCCTACTGTCTTACATGGACCGTGTTAGCCTTAGGTGTGATTCAGCATGCTCTCATGAATATGCAAAGCACGCTGACATCACTCCGTTTAACTGCAGCCTCTGTGTAAGAGTTATAACTCTTACATGGAGGCTTCGTGAATCCTGCCCATTATTTCAGAAAAGTAAGATTTATTTTTCTTAAATAATGTCATTGTATAATAGCAATAATGAACTCTGTGGTTGTGGCATATTGAAATTTATCCACAGTTGGCTTTATTTAATCACTCAGGCTTTGCCCTCATGATTAAACTACACCAATCATGGGTAAAATGTCAATATACCACACCACATCATCAGTTATTGCTTAAAACTATCCTACTTTACTAACTTTTTCAGTTTTTTTTCTCATTTTCTATCCTTTTAGGCCATCCATTTAATCTTTTTCATACATTTTTTCCACAAAAATTTCTACCACTTCCATAATATCTTCTTGCTTGCATTTTATGTCTCCTTTGCTATTTAAGATGTCATCTATCCTTCCTTCTCTCATTTTTACTTCTTTTCCTAAATAAGCAGACCCTCCGCTTTCTTTTCATTCAGAAAAAAATATTAGCCTATGTAACAGCATTTTTACTTTTTTTCTCTGTTCTTTTCACACATCTGTTTTCTGTTTCCTTTATTTGTCATTTTCTTTGTTCTCTTTCTTCTAATTACATATATTTAATCTAATTTCTTTTCTATGCTTCTTTCTACTCCTAAATATTTTATATTACTCCTTATATATTACTCACTATCCTATCTATTTTTATAAAATGGTCCTTTGTCATATGATCTTTGTATAGCACTTCATTCTCTATTTTTATTTCTTCTTACTTTTTTAACTCTACAGTTGATCTCTTCATCTGTCTCCCTCCTTCGCATCTCTTCCCGTATTCTAGCTTATACTAGAAATATCTGCCATCTGCTTCCCCTGTTGTTTTCGTCTTTAAACTATATAATCAATGGCATCCTTAGAAATGCCTCTCTTATATGTCCAGTTTTTAATTTTCCATATTTTATTAATTTAACATCTTAATATCCTGTGTTATGTTCCCCTTTTCTGTCCTCACATTATAGGTAAAATATCCTACAATCAATATTGACATATTCACAAAAACAATTTTTGAATTTCTTCAAACAACTCTTTTCTGTCTGTCATATTAGTATACTCATAAACCAGTATTATTCTTATACATTTATCTCATTCTCATATCACATATCACTATCCTTCTTGGTACTACTATTGTTAAATCTAAAATTCTTAATTCTTCATTTTTAATTCTTATTCCAGAGTATGCCACATTTCCTACTGGCAAAACAGTTTAGCCCTCCTCCCCACCCCCATACTGTCTGTATTCTTTTCCCTTTTTCATTTTTGTTTCATATGGTATGTTGCAAGCAAAGAAAAAATCTATTTTTAATTTTTACACCATTCCATCGCCATCCAACCTCTTATATCCTCTGTAATGCTATTCATATTTAATGCTAAAATTGCATTATCATCCTTTTTATTTGTCTAAGTATTTTACTTCCAGATCTTACTTTTCTTTTCCATCTCTTAAGTCTTCCAATTACTTATTTTCAGTATCTTGTTCTTCTCTTGTCTCCATTTCTCCCTCCTCTTCACTTTCTAAAATCGTAAATTTATTTGTCTCCTGTATATTTATAATCTTGCTTTAAACCATTGTTTCTTCTCTAGCAGCCTATTCATTGTTTAAGCATTATTCAATTGCCTTACCCATTACCAATTTCTCTTTCAGCATTTTCTGTAATAATATTTTCTACTGTCTTTTTTCTGTGCTTTCTTATTCATTTACTCTTTCTTTTTTAATATAGGCAATAAAACCAGAAGTGGCCATATTCTTTACATTTTGTACAAAATGCTTTGTTTATTATTTTTTCACTCTATGTCCCTCTCCCCACATTGGTTATGCTTGTATTTGTTTATTTGTTTGCCTGTTACAGTCTTGTTCTAAATGATTTTCATATCCACAGAAATAACATGCTTTGAATTAGTGCCAGTACTTACAAAATCCTCTCTTATAATGCACAGTTGTATTTGAAATAAGTTGAATTTCACATCTTTAACTTCCATTGTTATCCACACTTCTTAGCCTCCAGTCCATTATTTCATTATGTATTTTTTAACTTCATGCAATTTACTACAAAACAGTTGTAATTAATTCTTATCCATATCTTAAATCTTAAATTGCATATTTATTTTATTTGTTAGTGGTAGTCCCAAGCTTTGAAATAGATAATCTTTTGATGTTGTTACAGTATTTCTTTTTTCAGTCTGTCATAAATGTATACAGTTAGTAAAGCTCTAACACATATTTTCAGCTCCCAAATGAATTAATGCTCTTATGTCTTTATTGTTAAACCTTGGTGGCCAAATAATACTTTCCTTAATGTCATACCTGGTTTACACTGCCATCATTTCTATTGTTTATTCTTATCACTGGTTGTCTTCTCTGTACCTGTTCACATTTGTTGTTCCTTCTTCTATTCTTCTTCTTTGCTTTGTTGCATCTGTAATGTTTTCTTTCCTGTGACAAAAAAAACACTGTTGTAGAGGAAAACCTTGAAAGCTGGCTACTCCACTATAAAAATACCTCCAGTATTTTCCCTTCACCATCTGTTGCTTGTGTTTTCAACTTCTCAAGTGTCACTCTCCTTCCTTTCTTTCTTCCTGATTCATCACATCTGCCAGTGCTTGTGCCTCCAGTTCACAATTTACTAACTCTCTAGTAGTTATTCCATCTCCTTCTCCTTTCTTCAGTAAGTTTTCTCCTGCTCATCTCTCCATCTCTGCTGTACTCCTCTCTATTTTGTAATTCCTGGAAGTGCAGTAGTAGACTGCTGATGCCACCTAGCAGCTCAGACTTCTATTCTTCTAAAGAGTAGGTGAAGTTTCCGGTGCTCTGGCCAAATTCTCCTATTCAGTATAAATACTTGAAAATATACTGCTGACCTAGTGAGACAAATAAGCAAGAAAAATCTACAGACCTGGTATTATCGAATAAATAAACACATGAACTCCTACTTCATAAAGTTCCTATGTGACAACAGATTGCAGAAAAGGAGAATGTACATATGCATTATTACCCTCATTAGAACTTTAACACATACATTCAACTCACACATGGCCCACAGAGGCTGACAGGGCCGTAGCCTGGGAGCCCAGGATAAGGGGGCCCTGGTGTGATCGGTCAAAAGATAAAAATATTTAAAACCTCTTTTTGAAATTTCTGGACCATTGGAAATTTATATTTTAATTCATACAACAATTGAATTGTGAACTTCAAAAAGGACCCATATCCATATTTTTTCAATTGTAGAACTCTTTTCAAAATTCACAATTTAATTATTATTACTATCAATGCGGCAGAGTGCGTGGCACGAGCCAGTTGAGTGCTCAGGGATTTTTGTAGCCTGCATTGGTATTATATGAGCATGTGATATACTTTTACCCTTTGCATCATATGGCTGCATGTTTTACTCGAAAGCAACTACCCTCACCTACACCTGACATTCTGGCTGCAAGCCAGTTCTGTCGTTTATGCTGTGTATTCCCACCTATGGGGCTTATATATGCCGTTTTTCCTGCACTTATCTGTGATTGGCCATTTTGGAATTGTATCCACTTCCCAAAACCTGCTTTGTCATGTTCCACTTTCTATTCATTCCTATATATTTGCTATTACTGCATTTCTGAGTATATCTGTCATGGCTTAGTGGTTCAGTACCTTGCCTATGGTGCATAGTATCCTGGGTTCAAACCTAGCCACTGCTCTTTAGATTTTATGACTGTCTAGACAGGCTAGGGGTGTGTCTGTGTAAAGGCAGTTTTGTTACAGCTTGCTCAACGTTGTCCGTCGGTTAGCTTGTTTGTGCAGTGCTCAGCTCCGCGCAAATGGGTAACACTGGTTTACGCTTCATTTGGCTGTCAGCAGGCATATCACGCTCAGCTCAGCTAGGGTCACACAGTTTCATTGTGTTAACCACTGCTCACCCTCACGGGCACTCAATATGCCTGTTAAACCACTGCTCAGCTACGGGCACTCATTTTGCACCAGGTTAACCACTGCTCACCTACGGGCAGATGCACTCACCCTTTTAATCTGTGGCTCAGCTATAGGCACATCTGACATTTTTTATTGTTTTGTTACCTCACATTTCTTCAAAATAAATGGACTATTTCATTACATTTTACATAAAATGTGATTTTATATGTGTACATGTTGTCAGGGACTTGTTTAGTGCTTATTTTGCTAAAAATAAAAATGGCGTTGTGGGGCTCGAACCATGATTGCCTGCTCTTCAGCCAACATCTCTACCCTTCGCTATTGCTTCTTGGCTTTCTTTGCATATGTAGTTCTTATATGCTTTCCACTGACTGCTAACTGTGGCACACTCACGGGCAAACATCTTTATGATTTAAAAAAAATATATAAGATGTTCATTTATATATTTATGTTCACAGTCTGTGGGGGCATGTGTTGTGTTGTGTTTATTCACATTTCCATGGACTCTGTGGGTGTTTACTTTGGGCACTTTTACTCTTCTGGGGGCGTGTCCGCTTACAGGGCTCGACCTCTGGACCGCCCCTACTGTCTTACATGGACCGTGTTAGCCTTAGGTGTGATTCAGCATGCTCTCATGAATATGCAAAGCACGCTGACATACTCCGTTTAACTGCAGCCTCTGTGTAAGGTTATAACTCTTACATGGAAGCAAGTGAATCCTGCCCATTATTTCAGAAAAGTAAGATTTATTTTTCTTAAATAATGTCATTATATAATAGCAATAATGAACTCTGTGGTTGTGGCATATTGAAATTTATCCACAGTTGGCTTTATTTAATCACTCAGGCTTTGCCCTCATGATTAAACTACACCAATCATGGGTAAAATGTCAATATACCACACCACATCATCGAATGTTAAAACTATCCTACTTTACTAACTTTTTTCAGTTTTTTCTCATTTTCTATCCTTTTAGGCCATCCATTTAATCTTTTCATACATTTTTTCCACAAAAATTTCTACCACTTCCATAATATCTTCTTGCTTGCATTTTATGTCTCCTTTGCTATTTAAGATGTCATCTATCCTTCCTTCTCTCATTTTTACTTCTTTTCCTAAATAAGCAGACCCTCCGCTTTCTTTTCATTCAGAAAAAAATATTAGCCTATGTAACAGCATTTTTACTTTTTTTCTCTGTTCTTTTCACACATCTGTTTTCTGTTTCCTTTATTTGTCATTTTCTTTGTTCTCTTTCTTCTAATTACATATATTTAATCTAATTTCTTTTCTATGCTTCTTTCTACTCCTAAATATTTTATATTACTCCTTATATATTACTCACTATCCTATCTATTTTTATAAAATGGTCCTTTGTCATATGATCTTTGTATAGCACTTCATTCTCTATTTTTATTTCTTCTTACTTTTTTAACTCTACAGTTGATCTCTTCATCTGTCTCCCTCCTTTATCGCATCTCTTCCCGTATTCTAGCTTATACTAGAAATATCTGCCATCTGCTTCCCCCTGTTGTTTCTTTCGTGTCTTTAAACTATATAATCAATGGCATCCTTAGAAATGCCTCTTTTATATGTCCAGTTTTTAATTTTCCATATTTTATTAATTTAACATCTTAATATCCTGTGTTATGTTCCCCTTTTCTGTCCTCACATTATAGGTAAAATATCCTACAATCAATATTGACATATTCACAAAAACAATTTTTTGAATTTCTTCAAACAACTCTTTTCTGTCTGTCATATTAGTATACTCATAAACCAGTATTATTCTTATACATTTATCTCATTCTCATATCACATATCACTATCCTTCTTGGTACTACTATTGTTAAATCTAAAATTCTTAATTCTTCATTTTTAATTCTTATTCCAGAGTATGCCACATTTCCTACTGGCAAAACAGTTTAGCCCTCCTCCCCACCCCCATACTGTCTGTATTCTTTTCCCTTTTTCATTTTTGTTTCATATGGTATGTTGCAAGCAAAAAAAAAAATCTATTTTTAATTTTTACACCATTCCATCGCCATCCAACCTCTTATATCCTCTGTAATGCTATTCATATTTAATGCTAAAATTGCATTATCATCCTTTTTATTTTGTCTAAGTATTTTACTTCCAGATCTTACTTTTCTTTTCCATCTCTTAAGTCTTCCAATTACTTATTTTCACTATCTTGTTCTTCTCTTGTCTCCATTTCTCCCTCTTCTTACGTTCTAAAATTGTAAATTTGTTGTCTCCCTGTATATTTATAATCTTGCTTTAAACCATTGTTTCTTCTCTAGCAGCCTATTCATTGTTTAAGCATTATTCAATTGCCTTACCCATTACCAATTTCTCTTTCAGCATTTTCTGTAATAATATTTTCTACTGTCTTTTTTCTGTGCTTTCTTATTCATTTACTCTTTCTTTTTTAATATAGGCAATAAAACCAGAAGTGTCCAAATTCTTTACATTTTCTACAAAAATGCTTTGTTTATTATTTTTTTCACTCTATGTCCCCTCTCCCCACATTGGTTATGCTTGTATTTGTTTATTTGTTTGCCTGTTACAGTCTTGTTCTAAATGATTTTCATATCCACAGAAATAACATGCTTTGAATTAGTGCCAGTACTTACAAAATCCTCTCTTATAATGCACAGTTGTATTTGAAATAAGTTGAATTTTCACATCTTTAACTTCCATTGTTATCCACACTTCTTAGCCTCCAGTCCATTATTTCATTATGTATTTTTTAACTTCATGCAATTTACTACAAAACAGTTGTAATTAATTCTTATCCATATCTTAAATCTTAAATTGCATATTTATTTTATTTGTTAGTGGTAGTCCCAAGCTTTGAAATAGATAATCTTTTGATGTTGTTACAGTATTTCTTTTTTCAGTCTGTCATAAATGTATACAGTTAGTAAAGCTCTAACACATATTTTCAGCTCCCAAATGAATTAATGCTCTTATGTCTTTATTGTTAAACCTTAGTGGCCAAATAATACTTTCCTTAATGTCATACCTGGTTTACACTGCCATCATTTCTATTGTTTATTCTTATCACTGGTTGTCTTCTCTGTACCTGTTCACATTTGTTGTTCCTTCTTCTATTCTTCTTCTTTGCTTTGTTGCATCTGTGTAATGTTTTCTTTCCTGTGACAAAAAAAAAAAAAAAACACTGTTGTAGAGGAAAACCTTGAAAGCTGGCTACTCCACTATAAAAAATACCTCCAGTATTTTCCCTTCACCATCTGTTGCTTGTGTTTTCAACTTCTCAGTGTCACTCTCCTTCCTTTCTTTCTTCCTGATTCATCACATCTGCCAGTGCTTGTGCCTCCAGTTCACAATTTACTAACTCTCTAGTAGTTATTCCATCTCCTTCTCCTTTCTTCAGTAAGTTTTCTCCTGCTCATCTCTCCATCTCTGCTGTACTCCTCTCTATTTTGTAATTCCTGGAAGTGCAGTAGTAGACTGCTGATGCCACCTAGCAGCTCCAGACTTCTATTCTTCTAAAGAGTAGGTGAAGTTTCCCGGTGCTCTGGCCAAATTTCTCCTATTCAGTATAAATACTTGAAAATATACTGCTGACCTAGTGAGACAAATAAGCAAGAAAAATCTACAGACCTGGTATTATCGAAATAAACAACACATGAACTCCTACTTCATAAAGTTCCTATGTGACAACAGATTGCAGAAAAGGAGAATGTACATATGCATTATTACCCTCATTAGAACTTTAACACATACATTCAACTCCACACATGGCCCCCACAAGGGGAGGCTGACAGGGCCGTAGCCTGGGAGCCCAGGATAAGGGGGCCCTGGTGTGATCGGTCAAAAGATAAAAATATTTAAAACCTCTTTTTGAAATTTCTGGACCATTGGAAATTTATATTTTAATTCATACAACAATTGAATTGTGAACTTCAAAAAGGACCCATATCCATATTTTTTCAATTGTAGAACTCTTTTCAAAATTCACAATTTAATTATTATTACTATCAATGCGGCAGAGTGCGTGGCACGAGCCAGTTGAGTGCTCAGGGATTTTTGTAGCCTGCATTGGTATTATATGAGCATGTGATATACTTTTACCCTTTGCATCATATGGCTGCATGTTTTACACACACACAAAAAAAAAAAAAACAACAACATGGTTGAGCAATATCTAATGTTTATGTTCATGTTGTCTACTTTGTATGTTCTATACAAAAAAGATTTGATTTTAACTGGAATTGTGCTGATTCATAAGCAGACCTCTTAACCATACTGAATGTATTGTTTTTTACCAGTTTGAGGATTGAGGAGAGGGAGTGGTGTGTCCCTCTTGCTCACCTACGTCTATAACAGCTGTCTTTGTTACAGCACTGATGTCATCACCAGGGCTTGTGAACTGTTGTGTTTCCTGCATACTCCCATCTGTCTCCCCTCCAGAAGAGGCAAGGCTAATTTCACCTGGCCAGCTCAAGCAGGTGCTCAAGTCACTAATCAAACTCAGTTTGCCAGAGTCACAGGCAGATCTTTATTCCTCTATGTGAGGAGTGCTGTGCACATTTTGCAAAATTCAATACACATTAATGGCTTCAGTTTTATTAATGACAGTGTGCTGTTCTGCAGACAGAAACATATAATTGGGTTACAGTGTTTATTAACTGATGAATTAAAATGGTAAACTCATTAAACCAGCATTAATGTGGTCTGCTGATGAGCTGATAGTGTTACCAGAGGTTACAAAATATCTTACTATAGCAGTTATCACAGTGCAGCCTTTTTCTCTTTATACTAACTGGTTTCCCCAGGTTTCTGCATTACTTAATGCATTTATACTGTTTCATACATTGCTTGTATGTTCTGAAATATACTATGCGTCACTGAATAACAGATCATAGTGTCTCAGTATGGCTTTTCTCAAATGCAGTCCCCTGTTTTATATTCTCTGATATTGTAAGATGTTTTGTGAAGTAGGTTCACACAGCACATCTACAGGTGCCTCAGTACTGGTATCAGAGTAAAGGACCTAATGCCACAGTTCCTTTAAATCAGATATGATAAAAAAATGCTGTATACCTCAGTCTTCCTAAAGCATTAATTCTGAGAAGCATACTAATACAATGACAATAAGTACAAGGAATGATAAAGTCCAGATGTAAGACTTTGAATACCCTCCAAGTATCTGTAAAAGCTTATAATGATTATGTTTCTAACAGGTTTCTCATTTCACAACACATAACATAACATGGTACACAAAACAGACTACAAAGAAAAAATAATTCAAATGAGATTGAGGTCCAAATAATAGGGTGCCACGATTCCTGAGTGGCACCCCTTAATTTCCAAATTTCCTGGCTTTTTTTTTAATTTTTTCCCGGCTTTTTTTTTTTTCAAACTGACATCATCGCACAGAGGCATGCAGAGTGATGTTGGCTTTGTGAGCAGCTTGCCAGCCAATCGGAATTAGTCTCAGGACTGCTCGGGGTTGAGTTTACTTTGCAAGCCTGCAACAGAGTAGAGAATGAAATAGGGTCTAAAGAGAGAGGGAGGGATAGGACAGACGAGTCCGATGCCTAAGCACTGAGCAGCTGATAGCACTGTGAAGCACATTATTGGATTTAACAGGTAAGAAAAAAAAATGTACACACCTCAATGTAGTCAGTACTAGAGAGTATCATTTATTTCATAGTAGGAATAAATCACTGAATTGTGCCTCCACTGAAATTAGGCACTTGTTTGTATTTATGTTGATGAAGCAATATGACTTTTTTATCTTTGTCTTCCTTTCTACTGTTTTATTCTAATGGCCAATAGGATATATATATATATATATATATATATATATATATATATATATATATGATAACATATGTTATCTTCACACTGGAAGTTTGATTTAACTGAACTGCATTTTCATGTTATTCTTTTTTTGGGAGTTTATCAGTTATTTTTGTGTCAAAACAAATAACTTTTTTTTAACCCGAGTACCCTACTGTTAAAAGTATATGAATAACAGCTACTTTGAGTAATAACTATTACTCGCTTACGTCAGGATAATGGATTACTTATTTTGAAGACGTGTTGCAGAACTCATGAATCTTCTTTTGTAACTGTTGGTGTGAAAAAATAAATAGCCATGCTTTGAATTTCTGGTCTTTGGATGTGTAGATTCTTGTGCAAGATATGGTTGTCTGTGGCTGTGCACTGGTGGGTTATGGCAGCAGCTATTTTATTTAAGCATTAGTGTGTGTGTGTGTGTGTGTGTGTGTGTGTGTGTGTGTGTGTGTGTGTGTGTGTGTGTGTGTGTGTGTGTGTGTGTGTGTGCGTGTGCGTGTGCGTGTGCGTGTGTGTGTGTGTGTGTGTGTGAAGCTGCAGCTTTCTAATTCAAATGTTACACTCGGTAAGCAGAGTGGTTATGACACCACCATACCTCTCAACCTCTTAGAGTAAGAAATCTGGACAAAGCCATAAATAATGGGGAGGGGACAAAGCCATAAATAATGGGGAGGGGGGGCAAAGGCTCAAAGATGGGGTAATTTTTGAATATTGTACTTACAAACTTAGAAAGTAGATAGAGCAACAGGATGTGCTTTAATATTAATTTTCTGAAGGATATGAAGACTGAAACTCAAATGTCTGACATTATTTTCTGACTTAATTCTTCAGTGATTTACCAATGATTTGTATAAAACCACAATTTTATGAAAAATGGACCAAAAATATTAGGCAGAAATCTGGACAGTCTGCAAAATCTGTACAGTTGAGAGGTATGCCAGAGCAGCTAATATATTATTTAAGCATGCATCTCACACAGTGTGTGTGTGGTTCATTATTGGCAGCAGTTTCTGCAGCTTTCTAATTCAAATGGTACACTCAGTAAGCAGAGTGGTTATGGCAGCAGCTATTTTATTTGTGCATTAGTGTCTGGGTTTCAATGAATGTGAATTTCAAGGACAGAGAAGTTTTAATAGTTAGTCTATTTTCATTCTGAGACTGTATTGCTTTGTTTAGCAAATGTCTATTAGTGTTTATACTATAAAATATAAAATAAGTTTTAAATAAAATCCGAATAATCATTGTAGAAGTAAAGTATCATGCACATTCCAGTGTTTATGGTAAATGGAGTGAAATAGCCAAGTAATGGGACATTGGAATGGCTGCAGGGGGACTCTGGGGCCATATTTTGGTTGTCTGTTCATCAGTTTGCATTTGAAAGTTGGTTTCCCACAATACTATTAGAATGGATTGGTTACATAATTAGGTATGCAGCTTTTATGTTAATTAGTGTGCAGATTTGTACCTATTTTTTTTTTGGGCATTTGTCCAGATCTTTGATGTTTTCAGGTTGAGAGGTGTGTTCAAACATTTTTTAGAACAGAAAGAAAGTTATTGGCAAATAACCTTAGATGCGGATAATAAACCAGGTTTAAATGAGTTGATCAATATAAAATGTTTTTTAAAATATAGGGCCTTGAAAGTAATGAAACGTTGAATTTTACATATGTATTTTTATATGTACAATCGGGGTGGCCACAGTGGTGCAGTGGTTAGAATTGTCGCCTCACAGCAAGAGGTTCTCTGGTTTGATCCTCAGCTGGGGTGTCTTATGTGTGGAGTCTGCATGTCCTCCCTGTGGTCGCGTGGGTTTTCTCCGGGTGCTCCGGTTTCCTCCCACATCCCAAAGATATGCTGCAGGTGGATTTGACACTCTAAATTGGCCATAGGTGTGAGTGCATGTGTGTGTGTGCCTTCTGTGGAAGGTTGGGCACTGGGCTGACAACTCAACACTGTAAAACTCCACTGCCAATCATGAGCAGACAGGTGATCCACTGTGGCAACCCCTAACCAGGAAAAAGCCAGAAGAAGAAGATTTTTATATGTACAATTCTTATATTTAATATAGGTTTGCTTATTGATGTTTGATAGTTTTTTTCCTATGTATTTTTACTGAGATGTATAGGATCATTAATTGTTTAATTGATTTTTGGCACCAAAATTAGGGTATTTAAGGGGCAATTGTTTTGCGTTTTTTGTAAGTTTTGTTTTTGAAGAAGTCATTTTATGACAAAAGTGGTAATAAATTTGTAAGCTAATCCAGTTTTGTATGAGTTTCCTTGTCCATTGGAGCATCCCTACTGTTTTTCAGAGGTTCTTTGGCTGCAGTTTTTTCCACGTTCATAGTTTTTGTTCTTTGGTTTGGTTATGTGGTTCCGATAGCCAAGGCAGTGAATCCGGATCCTTTGTTGGATGTTACCATTCATTCTACACCTTCCACCAATGATGCCTCTTTATTGCAGGTTTTGGTGACTTCAATGAACGACATACAAAAAAGTTTACATTTGTTGCTGACCAGAAGTGGCAGACAGGATGAAGTTACGTTGAGTTCCAAAGATGAGAGGGTGACTGTGATAGAAGCCGGGAACTTCATAAAAAGAGATGGCAAAGAAGGGAAGAAAGGTAATTCTACTTCTTTCCCTGGTGAGTGTAAACAATTCAACAATATTTGTTCAGTCCTGGATAAAAGTTGTGATCCATTTACCAGGGCAGACTATAGAATTACCAAAGTTAAAATAGACGATTATCGTAACAAGTGCGATAAACTTTGTAGACTGCTGAAAAAATATCACTCCTTAGATCTGGAAAACAAGTACTTTGAAAGATGTATATAGTTGTCTATATTTCCGAAGGGGCTTCACTTTTTTAATTGTCCTAATGGGGTAGATTCTACTGATCCTTTTTTCGTTGAACTGACAACTTTTTTTAACAACGCAGGTCTTCATCTGCTAAAAATGTTGATATCACATAATAATAACAAAATGTCCTCTTTAAAAAAGGAAATAATTAAAGAGGATGAGGCAATATGTAATGTTTCAGCTGACAGTGCTTATCAAGGTTTTTATGAGCAGATCTTTAAAGATTTAGAACAGCATGAGAGTGATGTGGTGGCTCGCAAACATACTAAACTATTACAAGATGTCACAGCTTATGAAGAACATAGGGCCTTTGAGTCCTTTGTTCCAAATTCTGTGGATACAAATGGTATTAGCAATATGGAAAATAAAAAAATTTGTAATGCCACTTCGAGTAATCAACAAAGAGGAAATGTTTTTTTTAAGAAGAGACGTGTCGGACAGAACAACTTCCATCAATATAAACAACAATCTTTGGTAACTAAGCTTTTTACAGAGAGTAAAGGTAGTATGCCTTCTAAAAATAATAAGGATGAACATAATGTTAATCAAACTAATATTTTGGTGGACAATGCTGTTGATTGTGGAGAAATTCCTGGCAACCCTCAAGCAAAATCTAAAGATTTTTTAGTGTCCAAGAAAGACGGCAAAGGGCCGAAGATAAGACAAGGACACGAGCACAGTTAAACTCCAGTTCATCAGTGGATGAAATGTAAGGTACTGTGGGGACAATTTCAGTACCATTAACTTATCTGATACTACCCTATCTGATGAACAATTGTCTGTTTTAAAGTACGGCTTTAACTTTGTACCTAGCCGAAGGGCTGATTATAGAAGAACTGTAGTGAATTTAAAAATGTTCACTAGACGTTTGAATTTAGAATATATATTTAATGATGATAATACGGGGGTTAAAAGATTAATTAAACCTTCCTGTTATACTCTGGTTTTAAATTCCACTATTAAAGTTTTCGAAAAATTTTGTATACAAGAGTTAAAGGATTGTCTGAAAAAGAAGACAAGATGGGCCAGTAACATTTCTAATGAAGGGCTGGATACCTTAAAACAGTTAGAAAGCTTAGGCAATTTACGGTTCATGAAAAGTGATAAAGGGGGAAACATTGTTATTTTCAACCAAGAACCAGTCTGGTGGACCCCTGCCATAAATAAACTGTACAACAGAAGGAGGAAGCTACTACATGATAGAGCAAAATCCCTAATAGGGAAGGCATCTCTGATCAGTACTAGCAAAAACTTACGATCCCTCATAAAATCCTCCAAGGCCAGCTTCGAGAGAAATATTGCACAGGACACCAAAGACAATCATAAGGCTTTTTTCAGTTATGTTAGAAACCTGGGATGCAACTCCCAGACTTGTTCTGAGTTGATTCTAAACGACAAAAAATACACTGAACCCACAGACATCGCCAATATCCTGGCAGACAGGTACAGTGCAAACCCCCCCCCCCCCCAAAAGAGCAAGTATCTATCCTGGCAGAGGGCTGCCTCCCAAACATCTCAGATTCTCAGGTGAAGGCTGCCCTCTCCAAAGCAAAAAACACTGCTTCCATGGGACCAGATGGCATCCCAGGTTGTGTCCTACATGAACTACAAGAGGAACTAATCCCTCAAATAAAACAGCTATACAATCTCAGCCTCACTACAGGATATGTGCCCACAGAATGGCGTACAGCAACAGTGGTCCCACTCCACAAAGGTGGAGCCTCTATGGACCCTGGAAACTATCGCCCCATAAGCCTGACTAGCTTAGTCTGCAAGGCTATGCAGAGGATCATCATGGAGCTCATAAACAAAGACATTGGGGACCTACAGACACTAGATCCTACCCAGTTTGGCTGTGTCAAGGGCAGATCCTGCCTTTTGAACCTGGTTGACTTCTTTGAAACAGTCACCAAAGCCATAGATGAAGGGAAGGTAGTCCACACAGCCTATCTGGACATTGCAAAGGCATTTGACACAATACCCCACTCGGGCATCATAGATAAGCTATCCAGCTTAAATATAACCCCCTATGTCACAAGATGAGTTGCAAACTGGCTCAAAGACAGAACCCACAGAGTGAGAGTTGCTGGAGCCATGTCAGACTCGAAATTGGTCACAAGTGGCGTCCCACAGGGTTCTGTCCTGGGACCACTCTTGTTCGGTATATACTTTTCCGAGGTACAGGCAAACATGGGAGGACTATAGCTCACCAAGTTCGCAGACGACTGCAAACTGGGCACCATAATCAACTCTCCAGCTGACACAAACATCCTTCAAAAAGGTCTCACAGAGACAGATAACTGGTGCCAGCGCCATGGTTTAAAGCTAAATGCCAAAAAATGTATAGTCATACCCTTTGGCAAAAACAATGTGCCCACAAATTACCACATAGGCGGAAACCCATTAAGTACAGAGAAAGTTATTAGGGACCTGGGGACCCAAGTTGATAGCAATCTCTCCTTTGAAAACCACATTGCCAAAGTGGTTAGAAAGACCTTATACATAGCCCACCTCATCAAGAAGGGTTTCACATCTAGATCAAGAGAGGTAATCGTGCCCCTTTATTCATCCCTCATCAGGCCCATCATAGAATACAATGCCCCTTTTGGGATGTACCTTACCCGACACCTGCAGCAATTAGAAAGACACCAAAAGTATCTCACCAAGAGGATCAAGGGTCTCAAACAGATGCCATATGCTGCTCGGTTAAAAAAACTCCAGCTCTACTCAGTTGCATACCGGTTACTTCGAGGCAATCTATGCCTGACAAACAAAGCTATGTCAAATCCAGAATTAATGGACATGCTCCACCTCAGTAAATCTAAATCCCTTAGAGCCACACACTCGAGGGACTTGAACCTCAGCACAGAAATAAATAGAACTTGCTGGAGGGACAGGTTCATAACCCAGAGGCTCCCTTCGCTCTGGAATAGAATTCCAGTTCATGTGAGGCAGAGCACCTCACTGAATCTCTTCAAGAAGAATCTCGATAAGTGGATGGGGGATCATAGGTTTGTCCCAGGGATTACTCCCGTGTCACTATTAGCCAGAGGCACAGTAAACTGAACCTTAAAAAGGGCACAGTATACTCAAATCAAGGGGTGGCGTAAGCCATACAGAATTGGGCTAGGCTTATAAATGCCCCAGGGCAGATAGCCTAGTATGAACCTATGAACCTATGAACCTATGAACAGTATCAAAATAGTATGTTGAGACTTTTGAATAACACTGCTGAATATGAGAAGGTGAATATGGTTGAAATCACACATAGTTAGCAATACATCCAGCATTTTTTATATGATGCCTTAATGAATGGTGATATCGATTTTGAAATGTATAAATTTTGTATTGTAGAACAACCCAAGGTAAGTTGTTTATCTGGTATCCCTAAGGTTCATAAGAACCTTAGGTAACCACCTTTTAGACCTACTGTTTCATCACCTCATTCTATTACTGAAGGCATGGCCTTAGTAGTGGATTATGTGTTGAATCCATTTGTACAAACCTTATCTTCCTATATTAAGGATTCATGGGATTTTTTGGCAAAGTTAAGGGACTTTTTATCAGATTTTGCCTTTGATATGACTAAACATATTGTTTTTACTGTGGATGTTGTTTCACTGTTTACATGTATCCCTCATATAGAGGGTGTAGAGGCCGTTAGAAGTTTTTTGACACAGCAAACCAAAATGAATAATGCTGACGTTATTTTTTTATGTAATTTGATAGAGGTTGTTTTAAGCAACAATTTATTTTTATTTAACCGCACCTATTATAAGCAATTAAGGGGGGGGAGCAACAATGGGTTCCCCAGCAGCACCTTCTTATGCCAATATAGTTTTGGCTGATTGGGAGTCCACTGTTTTGGCAGAATTGGCCATCAAGTATAAAGTCCTTTTTTATGTTAGATTTGTAGATGATTTGTTTTTTATTTTAGAAGGGACGAATTCCACTATTAAAGAAATTGTTGCTGATATGAATTTTATGTCAGGATATTTGAAATTCACCATTGGAACAAGTGGGTATGTTGTAATTTTTTTGGACGTAACATTAAGATGGGATTTGGAAATGAAATTGTTTCATAGTAGAATTCATAGGAAAGAAACCTTTACAAATGGTTATTTGCATAACAAAAGTAATCACCCCCCTTCATCAAAAAGAATATTTCTAAGGGACAATATATTCGTGCAAGTCGGATGACCACTGATGACACCGAGTTGTTAAAAGAATTTAAGATTATTACTAACATGTTTTTAGACAGGGGCTATGATGGAGAATTTTTAAATTTGTTACAGAAAGAGATTTTTGGTAAAAGGATGTCTTTATATCCACCTATTTTAAGATTTCCATTGATACTAAATAATAAGATGGTCAAAAATAAACCCAGAGTTACTTTGGATTTTGTAGTCAAGTCATTAAGGGCATAGTACAAAGAAATTGAAAAAATTTAGAAGGTAATAGTGATATAATCAAGGTTGTAGGAATGAAACCTAATTTTGTTTATAGTAATCAAGTAACTATCAAAAAATTATTAGAAAATGATAAGTCTACAAGAGTTTTTAACACAATTAACACTTATAAGAAGGGCATGTATAAATGTGGAACTTGTAAATATTGCAGATACATTATGGAGGGTCCATATATAGCCTTAAATCATATAGCTCATATTTTTAAAGTGCCAGGGTATGCAAACTGTAAAACAGAAGGGGTTGTCATATAAGAGAACATCTTTACAATATTAAAACAAAGAATAGTAATAGCGCTCTATTTAAACATATTTTGGAGTGTAATAAATATAAAAAAAATTTGTTCTCTGTATTGGAAAAAGGCAATAGAGATTTGAGAGTGGGTGATGTCAAAATTTTTTTAGAACAGAAAGAAAGTTATCAGCAAATAACCTTAGACGCTGATAATAAACCAGGTTTAAATGAGTTGATCAATATAAAATGTTTTTTTAAAATATAGGGCCTTGAAAGTAATGAAACATTGAATTTTACATATGTATTTTTATATGTACAGTTCTTATATTTAATATAGGTTTTTTTATTGATGTTTGATAGTTTTTTTCCTATGTGCTTTTATTGAGATGTATAGCATCATTAATTGACTGATTTTTGGCACCAAAATTGGGGTATTTAAGGGGCAATTGTTTTGTGTTTTCTGTAAGTTTTGTTTTTGAAGAAGTCATTTTATGACGAAAGTGGTAATAAATTTGTATGCTAATCCAGTTTTGTATGAGTTTCCTTGTCCATTGGAACATCCCTGCTGTTTTTCAGTGGTATGTTCGTAATCATAAGTAAATATTTTTGCTTTGCACCCGTCCTGTTCTTTACGGACATGTTAATTTTGAAAAAGTTATATAGATATTTTTGACTTTTATTTTTTTATAGAAATTAACAATAATAAGTAAAAGTAAAGCCATGTCTGCTTCAAATTATAAACAAAAAGTCAGAAAAGAAAACTTAAATATGAAAAAGAAGCAAAAGCATCATGCAGTCATCATTTAATAACAACATTCTTTAAATATGGTGACGAAAATAATTTAGCGCATAGTACTAATCATGAAGATAGTAACCCAGCCACTGGGGATGCACAAGCCAGTGCATTTCTTTGGCCAGTCCCAAGCCTGGATAAATGGGAAGAGTTGTGTCAGGAAGTGCATCCGGCGTAAAATTTTGCCAAATCATTCATGCAGACAATAGTACAGATATGCATACCAGATCGGTTGAGGCCCTGGATAACAATGACCGCCACCAGTACTGTTGGCCAACAGGGTGCTGGCAGAAATTGGGCTACTGTTGGCCAAAGGAGGAGAAGAGGGGAAAGGTATGCCTGAAGGCAGGTAAAGGCTAAGACTGTGGTAGTGAGGGCTGGAAATTTGAATGTTGGCAGTATGACTGGTATAGGGAGAGAGCTAGCTGATATGATGGACAGAAGGAATGTTGGTATATTGTGTGTGCAAGAGACCAGACGGAAGGGGATCAAGGCTAGGTGTATTGGAGGTGGGTTCAAATTGTTTTATCATGGTGTGGATGGGAGGAGAAATGGCATAGGGGTTATCCTGAAGGAACAGTTTGCTAAGAGTGTTTTGGAGGTGAAAAGTGTGTCTGATAGACTGATGTTTATGAAGCTGGAAATTGATGGTGTAATGATGAATGTTGTTAGTGAATATGCTCCACAAATTGGGTGTGCGATGGATGAGAAAGAAACATTTTGGAGGGAGTTGGATGAAGTGGTAATGACTGTACCCAAGGGTGAGAGAGTGGTGATTGGAGCAGATGTCAATGGGCATTTTGGTGAAGGGAACAGAGGGGATGAAGAAGTGGTGGGTAGGTATGGTGTTAAAAAGGAATGCAGAAGGTCAGATGGTAGTGGATTTTGTGAAAAGGATGGGCATGGTTGTGGTGAATACATATTTTAACAAGAGGGAGGAGCATAGGGTGGCATACTAGAGTGGAGGAAAATGCATCTTATGTAGAAGAGCCAGTCTGAAGGAGATTGGAGACTGTAAAATGGTGGCAGGGGAAAGTGTAGTTAGGCAGCATAGGATGGTGGTTTGTAGGATGACATTGGTGATCAAGAAGCGGAGGAGGAGTGTGAGGGCAGCACCAAGGATCAAATGGTGGAAATTGAAAAAGGGTAACTTTGAGGTGGCAATGAAGAGATACTAACTACAGCAGTGCTAGTAAGGGAGATGGCTAGAAAGGTACTTGGTGTGACATCTGGAAAGAGGAAGGAGGAGAAGGAGACCTAGTGGTGGATTGAGGAAGTACAGGAGAGTATACAGAGAAAGAGGGTGGTGAAGAAGAAGTGGGATTATCAGAGAGATGAAGAAAGTAGACAGGAGTATAAGGAGATGAGGTGCATGGCAAAGAGAGAGGTGGCAAAGGATAAGGATAAGGCGTATGAAGAGTTGTATGAAAGGTTGGACACAAAGGAGGGAGAAAAGGACCTGTACAGATTGGTAAGATGAAGGGCCTGAGCTAGTAAAGATGTGCAGCAGGTAAGGGTGATAAAGGATGAGGGAAAGGTACTCACAAGTGAGGAGAGTGCGCTGAGCAGATGAAAGGAGTACTTTGAGGGGTTGATGAATGAAGAGAATGAGAGCAAGAGAAGGTTGGATGATGTGTGGATAGTGAATCATGAAGTGCAGTGGATTAGCAAGGAGGAAGTAAGGACAGCTATGAAGAGGATGAAGAATGGAAAGGCTGCTGGTCCAGATGACATACCTGTGGAAGCATGGAGGTGTTTAGGTGAAATGGCAGTGGAGTTTTTAACTAGATTGTTTAATGAAATCTTGGAAAGTGAGAGGATGCCTGGTGAAAAAGTGTTTTGGTACCATTTTTTAAGAATAAGGGTGATGTGCAGAGCTGTAGTAACTACAGAGGGATTAAACTGATCAGTCACAGCATGAAGTTATGGAAAAGAGTAGTGGAAGCTAGGTTAAGAAAGGAGGTGATGATTAGTGATCAGCAGTATGGTTTCATGTCAGGAAAGAGCACTACAGACACAATGTTTGCTCTGAGAGTGTTGATGGAAAAGTACAGAGAAGGTCAGAAGGAGTTGCATTATGTCTTTGTGGATTTAGAGAAAGCATATAACAGGGTGCCTAGAGAGGAGTTGTGGTATTGTATGAGGAAGTCAGGAGTGTCAGAGAAGTATGTAAGAGTGGTACAGGATATGTACGAGGGTAGTGTGACAGTGGTGAAGTCTGCAATGGGAGTGACGGATGCGTTTAAGGTGGAGGTAGGATTACATCAAGGATCAGTTCTGAGCCCTTTCTTATTTGCAATGGGGATGGACAGGTTGACAGATGAGATCAGACAGGAGGCCCCGTGGACTATGATGTTTGCAGATGACATTGTGATCTGTAGTGAGAGTAGGGAACAGGTGGAGGAGACCCTGGAGAGGTGGAGATATGCTCTAGAGAGAAGAGGAATGAAGGTCAACAGAACTAAGACAGAAAATATGTGTGTGAATGAGAGGGAGGATAGAGGAATGGTGAGGATGCAGGGAGTAGAGGTGGTGAAGGTGGATGAGTTTAAATACTTTGGATCAACAGTTCAGAGTAATGGTGAGTGTGGAAGAGAGGTGTAGAAGAGAGTACAGGCAGGATGGAGTGAATGGAGAAGAGTGTCAGGAGTGATTTGTGACAGACAAGTACCAGTACGAGTGAAAGGGAAGGTCTACAAGAGGGTAGTGAGACCAGCTATGTTATATGGGTTGGAGACAGTGGCATTGACAAAAAGGCAGGAATCAGAGCTGGATGTGGCAGAGTTAAAGATGTTAAGATTTGCACTGGGTGTGATGAGGGTGGATAGGATTAGGAATAAGTATATTAGAGGGTGTGCCAAGATTGGAAAGTTTAGAGACAAAGCCAGAGAGGCAAGATTACATTGGTTTGGAAATGTGCTGAGGAAGGATGCAGAGTATATTGGGTAAAAGATGCTAAGGATGAAGCTGCCAGGTAACATGAAAAGAGGAAGGCCTAAGATAAGGTATATTGATGTGGTGAGAGAGGACATGCAGGTGGTTGGTGTGACAGAGCAAGATGCAGAGGACAGGAAGAAATGGAAACAGATGATCCACTGTGGTGACCCCTAATGGGATCAGACGAAAGAAGAAGAAGACTAATCATGAAGATAGCGATTATGAGAATTCAGAAATTCAAAAATCAGTCGAAGAGGAAGTGACTGCCACTGTTGCAACTGTCATAGAACAAGAAAATGAGAAAGCTCAAGAACTAACGGTGAAAGAACATGATACAGTCGATACTTCAGTTACACATCATTTCAAAAATCCTGATGTAAAATACGATGATCCTGGTACATGGCCTCAAGTAATTTCAAATGACCTGTGACAAGAAATAGTACAACTCACCACCTTTCAAGAATTCTAAAAGATATATAAGAAATTGCCAAAGGATGTTAATGGTAGAGAATTTCAAGAGTTTCTTTTATATAAAAAAAATGAAAGATAATAGAACAAGTGAACATTTTCCACAAGAATGGCTAAAATGGAGTGCATCAAAAGAAAGTCTTTACTGCCTACCATGTTGACTTTTCTGCGATCCACTTAACAAAAATGTAAGCTGTTTAGCTCAAGAAGGATTTTCACATAAAAATAAACCTTGGAAAAAGTTATATGACATTTTGCCATCTCATGAAAATAGTGCTGAACATAGGAAACAATATGTAGCTTGGAAATGTCTTTTGGATTCATTAAAAGGACATGGAATCGATAAAGCCCTCCAACTCCAAATTCAATCTGAGACAACCAAGTGGAAAGCTACTCTACAATGAATTTTAGATGTAACACTTTTTTTGCCATCTAGAGGTTTAGCATTTCAAGGAGAGAACACAACAATTGGAAATGTCCACAATGGACATTTTTTAGGGATTTTGGAACTAATTGCAAAATATGATGAAGTAACATGACAACACCTTGCTAAAGTTCAACAAAATCAAATAGAAGAAGGAAGAAATATGAAAGGATCTGTCCATTATTTGTCATGGTATTCGCAAAATGAGTTTATAGGCCTTTGTGCAGACCAAGTTTTTAACAACATTCTGGACCAAAGAAGGGACTCAATTTTTTTATGGCATAATTGTTAATGCAACACCAGAAATCTTGCACAATGAACAAAATGTCCTGATTTTCAGATATGTATTTCAAAACAAAGATTTAAATGAATTTGAAGTAAATGAATGTTTCATCGAATTCATAAATTTTACTGGGAACACTGGACAAAAAATATCTGAAGAAATACTTGTTACTCTTGCAAAACACAGTATACCTCTTCAAGATTGCCATTCACTAGGGTACGATAATGGTGCCAATATGCATGGTAAAGTAATCGGCATTCAAACCCACATCCTAGAAAAGAAAGAATTTGCAGAATTCTCCCCCTGTGGTGCACATTCATTAAATTGTGTAGGAATGAATGCTGTAAAAATCAATCCAGATGTTATAACATTTTTCTGAAATATAAAGAGTTTGTACACTTTTTTGGCTCATAGTCCTGCATGCTGGGAGGTAATTAGAAAACGCATACTATTATCTCTTAAGAGTGTGTCAGAAACAAGATGGAGCAAAAGAATTCAAGCTCTGCGTCCAATTGTCAAACATTAGCCAGGTCTACTTGCTGTGATAGATGACATTCTTAGTGAGATGGCTACAGGATTAACTCCTTCAGCACTAAATATGCTTAAAGGTTTGAAGAAATATTTCAGTTCTTATAAAGGTCTGTTGATGACAATATTTTGGCATAAAATACTAGCCAGTGTGAGGACTAGTAGAGAAGTGTGAAGGGTGCCAGCCTAGCCAGATAGAATTATACAGATAATTATATCATTTG
Organism: Protopterus annectens; assembly: GCF_019279795.1. NCBI lineage: Eukaryota > Metazoa > Chordata > Ceratodontiformes > Protopteridae > Protopterus > Protopterus annectens. Next base: position 949,744,323 of record NC_056731.1, on the reverse strand, counting down.
TAAATATGTTACAAAAATGTTGTGACTCTTTGATCTAAAGTCGGCTCCAGTCAGTCTAGATGAAGAAATTATTTCTATTGTTTTAAACAAGAGTTACATTGCTAGATTTAAACATGCAAATGTATTTTTATTGCTCTGTTTCCTGACCAGCTGCAAGATAACAAAAAGGAGATGTTAAGAATGTAAATGCAGTTAGTGTGTAGCCTGGGAATACCAGGAATGTGTAAAAAATGATGCAATGTTTATCAGAACTGCAATAGCAATTTAAACAGAGAGGATCAGAAGGCATTAAGCATTTTTGTCTCGATCATCCAACTCACAGCACTCTGCCTGTTTTCTTATGTAAGTTATCTTAGACTTGTGTTTTTTTTTAAGATTAGCTAGGAACTTGAAAGATTAGACTAAGTGTTTTTCTGTGATGTCAGAACTGTACTACTGAATTATTTTAAGTATTTCTGTGTGATCTCTGAACTCTTGACTAGCACTGTTAGTAGAAAGTATTCCCTTGTGGTTTTAATAATTTATTATTAAATATTTTAAAACCTTTTTACTGTGGCTGTTTTGTGTAGAGATAAGTTAAGCTGTAAGAGTACATTGCATGTACATAAGGATCCTGTACCATGTCACTCTAATACTACCAATTGGATAATAATATTGCACAGTAATAAGTCGACACCCTTTTAAGGGCCTTTGAGTAGCTGATAAATATTAGTTGGGTGGTGGCAAGTGGTACTACTGTATAGTCTGGGTAAAAGGGGCACAGCTAGAGAACCTGTGCCAGCCTTCCCTATAAGTGTCTGTGTAGTTGTTTAAACCCTTATTTCAAAGTGTGTGTGTGTGTGTGTGTCAGCTCCTTGGGCAGGGACACAAAGCACTGGTTGGACAGAGAGGGTGCTGGAGATTTTAGCTTGCCCAGCTGGTTGACATCTGGACCCTATAGCTGTGTCAGAAGGGAGTCTTATTGGGGACCTGGAAAGCAAGGGACCGACCAGTCCCGGACTGACTGTGATCTCTGTGTACTCTTAAGGAAATTGCAATTTACTGTGTGTATTTGTTATTCTTTCCTCTCATATGAGACTGTATAGGACATATTGATAGTTATATGGACTCTGGTGTTAGTGGTGAGGATTGAGGTTCCCTGATTGCTGGGCCAGGGCATGGGTATCTCATTTATGTTAAGCTAGTTTTTCAAGTGACCCTTGAGAAATGCCACTTGAGAGAGTCAGGTCTATCTGAGTATACCTATCCCATTCCCTGTACTGAAAGCCCATCTGCATTGGCATTGCTACTCCCACTGTGATGCTGCACTGACATATCATATGCTTGAAACCCTAGCTCCATCTTAGCAACTTGTCATTTTGCTAGCTGGCTCTGTTTAACCCTGTTAGGGGGTTGTGATCTGTCATAACAGTGAATTTACTTCCATACAGATAAGGCTGAAGTTTCTGCAATGCCCATACTATGGTTAGACAGTCCTTTTCTACAGCTGCATTGCATTCCTCCCTGGGTTGGAGCCTATGACTGAGATAAACCACTGGGTGCTCTTCTCCCTCTGAAGAAATCTGGCTAAGTACAGCCCCCACCCCATAGTTTGAAGCCTCCACCTGCACAACAAATTCTTTGATGTAATCTGGACTGGCTAAACATAGGGTGCCCTCCCAAAGCTTTTTTAAGCTTCTGGAATGCCTGCTCATATACTGGGGTCCATACTACCTTATCTGGCCTGTTCTTCCTTGTCATGTCTGTAAGGGGAGCAGCTTTGGTACTATAACTGGGGATGAATTTTCTGTAGTACCCTGCTGTCCCTAAAAATGACCTCACCTGCTTTTTACTAACAGGTGCAGGCCATGCCTGAATGGCTTCCACTTTGGCAGGTACTGGCTTTATCTTACCACTCCCCACTCTATGTCCTAGGTAGGAAACCTCCACCATACCCACCTGACATTTGCTTACCTTAATGGTCAACCCTGCCTCTGTAGTCTGCCCAGCACCTCCCTGACATGCTGAAGGTGCTCTGGCCAGGAATGGCTGTAAATGGCAATATCATCTAAGTAAGCAAGGGAAATCCCTCCTTCTCCTGCTAGGATATGATCTATCAGCCTCTGGAAAGTCACTGGGGCATGCTTCATCACAAAAGGTATCTTTGTGAACTCATACAAGCCAAAAGGAGTCACAAAGGCTGACTTCTCTTTAGCACGGGGAGTCAATAGCACCTACCAGTAACCCTTGGTAAGATCAATGGTTGTAAGATTCTTATCCCCATCCAGCTGCTCTAGGGCCTGATCTTTCCTAGGCATGGTGTAAGCATCTGTCTCGGTGTGACTATTTAATTTCCTGTAGTCCACACAGAACCTGGTGCTGCCATCCTTCTTTGACACCAGCACCACATGGGAGGCCCAGGGACTGTTGGATTCTTGAATCACCCCTAGTTCCAACATCTCCTGTACCTCCTCCCTCAGAGTCTGTTTGACTCACTCAGTCACTCTATAAGGGGCCTGCATAATAGGCCTTTGGGGTCCTGTATCCACCTGGTGCTGCACCAGGTGGGTGCACCCTGGTTTCCCAGTGAACATGTCCCTAAATTCCTGCAACACTGCTCGGAATTCTCAAACCTGGGTAGGAGATAGCTGCTGGGACATTGCTACCCCTTCCGCTGAGGTGTCAGTCTGAGTCTCACTGAGGAGATCAGTCCCCAGATCTCCCTCCGACTCCTCCTGAAATCCACTGCAAATGCTCAGCACAAGGGCCTCCCTATCATGGTAAGGTTTCATCATGTTAACATGATACAATTTGTGCCCCTGCCATCTGCCTAGCAGTTCCACCATGTAGTTAACATCACATATCTTTCTTACCACCTTGTAGGGTCCCTCCCAAGCTGCTTGCAGCTTGTTGTGTCTGACAGAAATGAGAACCATTACCTACTGCCCCACAGCATACTCTCTAGCTCAAGCATTTCTGTTATACCACACCTTTTTCTTTTGTTGGGCTTCTGTCAGGTTCTCCTGGGCCAAGCCCATGAGTTCCCTGAGCCTTGTTCTGAGGTTTAGGATGTATGCCACAACAGACTCTTTGTGAGACTCGCACTCACCTTCCCACTCATCTCAAATTAAATCTAGAGGTCCCCTCACCCTATGCCCATACAGCAACTCAAAGGGTGAAAACCTGTAAGTACCTGGGGGAAACCTCTCTGTAAGCAAATAACAGATGGGGCAAATATTTGTCCCACTCCCTCTTAAACTGATCTGCAAATGCCCGTAGCATGGACTTGATTGTAGAGTTTAACCTCTCAACAAGACCATTAATCTGGGGATGGTAGGGGGTGGTCTTCATGTGTTTCACCCCACAGGACGTCCACAGACAAGCCAGCAGGTCTGAAATGAAATTGACACTTCTGTTAGTCAGTATTTCTCTTGGAAAATCTAGCCTGCTGAAAATCTCTAACGAAGCATTTGCCACCTTCTCTGCCTCAATGGAGGACAAAGCCATTGCCTCAGGGTATCGTGTATCATAATCCACTACCACTAGGATATATTTTTTCCCTCTGGAACTTGGGGTACTCAGAGGACCAACAATATCCATAGCTACCCTCTGAAATGGCTCCTCAATCACAGGCAAAGACATCAAAGGAGCTCTCACCTTGTCTCCTGCCTTGCCTACCTTTTGGCACTGCTCACAGGTCCTGCAGTACCCTGTTACATCTCTGGAAATTCCAGGCCCATAGAAGTTCTGCATAATATGACTCTTTGTAGGTTTTATGCCCATATGACCTACAAATGGAATATCATGGGCTATGGCTAGAAGCGTCAGATGGTAGGCTCTAGGCACTACCAACTGCTGTACTGTCTCACATTCTAGCCTTCCCTCAGGGGTCCACTCTCTGTATAGTAACCCTTTGTTCCAGTGTACAGATTCCCCCTTTTCTTGAGAATCAGGTGCCTCCCTAGCTACCTGCCTCAGGCCTTGCAATGTAGGGTCTGAGAGCTGAGCCTGTCTCAACTCTCACCTTGTAACCCTTCCCAGCTTCTCTTCCACAGGATTCTGGCATCCTCTGACAGTGGTGCCCCACTGTCAGCCTGGGTACTACTACTCAACTCTACCTTTGCAGCCACTCTGTCCAAGGGACCATCAGTACCCACAATCAGCTGTGGCTCACCATCAGTTGCATTGCTACAGAGTAGCTCCCTCCTTGAAGTAACCACCTCAGTGGTCCTGGCTGCAAGTATGCAGTCTGTCTGGGTCTCCTCCAGGCTACCAGACCCATATGCTTTTCTCCTAGCCTGACTGAGTGTAACTGCACAAGCACATGGTACTGCTTCATCCAAATCCTTCCCTATCAGGGAATCTGCAAGATGGTAGTTTGGTACCCCTGTTGTCTCAAGACAACCTACTATTAGCATTTTCTCTTTCCCACTTATTGGCTCACTCACCTTTGGTTCACCACCTTGCCTTTGTGGGCACCTGTATGCCACATGGTCCCACTGGTTGCATTCAAAACATTTAACCCTAGCTCCTGGACGTGTACCTGGACTAGTTGCATCCCCTGCTACTGACAGATTCTGTTGTGGTAGCCTGTGCTGCCCACCATGGGTTCCTTTAGACCCATGAGCAGTCCTGGGGGTCCCCTTTCTGTGCAGGGCTGCCCTGCTTGTAAGGTATAGGTCTCCTTTCTTCCCCAACTCTTCTGAACTAGCGCATTGTCTATCAGCTAACCAGATCCTCATGTCATCAGCAAAGTGCTAATGGCTTGTTCCCTCACCAAAAGGTCTGCCAGCCTTTCAAAGGTGGTGACCTGACATCCACTCACCCACCTAGGGAAATAAATGCTCAATTCAGCAACATATTCACACACACTTTCATCTGCCTTACATCTATGCTCATGAAACATTTTCCTATATGTTTCAGGTGTTAGCTTAAAGAGTTCTAAAAGACATTTCTTAACAGCAGTATAATCAAAACATGTAACATCAGACATTTTAGATAATGCAGTTACAGCTTTACCATGGAGTAAGGGGGTCAGGAACCATAACCCAGAGCCCTTGGTCAACTTCATACTGTTTACATACCCTCTCAAACATATGAATGAAACTATCAAAATTATCCCCCCTCTTTAAACTGTGGAAGAAATGTACTGACCTTTTGTGCTTCTGGGGTCCAGTTACTCCCTTCCCCATTACCTCTTTGACTCTATCAAAGAGTCAGCATCTCCTTCTCATGCTACCTCTGCCTCTTTTGTTCCTCAGCTTGCAGACATAACAGTTTGTCATTCTCCTCAGCCTGCAAACATTGCAGTCTCTCATTTGCTTCTAATTCCACATGCCTGGCCTCCAACTCAAGTCTCTTTAGCTCCAGCTGGATTTTTAAGTCCACTGCAGAAATGTTGAGCTGTTCATTCTCCAAGGGAATTTTATCTCCACTGCCAGGCTGATTGTCCTCCTGGTTGCTGTTTTCTGATGCAGCTATAACCAAGGCTGCAATCAGGTCTGCCTTAGTCAGGTTTCCATGCACCAGTCCCCTAGCCTGGCACATCTCCACCAGCTGGCTCCTTGTCAGCTTTCCATACTCCTCTGCTCACCCTGACTAGTTAAGCTAACATAAGAAACAAAAAAATAGTGATCTGAACTCTGAGTATTCACTGTGTGGCTGTTTTAGAGTAAAAAAAAACACCTTCAAAGCTCACTGTACACAAGCTGCAGGACTCACTGTACCCACACCACTACAAGCCAATTAGTATTTGCCATCTAATTAATATGTGATGTGGATATCCTACCACTGCCAAACACAAATGTGAATATCCCAACCACTGCCTCCACAAATGTGACACGATGCCCTGGCCCAGCAATCAAGGAGCCTCAAGCCTCACCACTAACACCAGAGAGGACATCTTATATGAGAGGAAAGGATAACAAATACACACAGTAAAGTGCAATTTCCCTTAAGAGCACACAGAGATCACGGACAGTCTGGGGCTGGTTGCTCCCTTGCTCCCCAGGTCCCCAATAAGACTCCCCACTGGCACAGCTATAGAGTTCAGATCTCAGCCAGCTGGGTAAGCTAAAATCACCAGCACCCTCTCTGTCCAACCAGTGCTTCATGTCCCTGCCCAAGTAACAGACACACACACACTTTGAGATAAGAGTTTATACAACCACACAGACACTTCTGGAGAAGGCTGGCACAGGTTCTCCAGCTGTATCCCTTTTACCCAGACTATATGGTAGTACCACTTGCCACCACCCAGCTAATATTTATCAGCTACTCAAAGGCCCTTAAAAGGGTATCCAATTATTACTGTGCAATATTATTATCCAATTGGCAGTATGACTAAACAGTCTCAAGACTTATTAGAGTGACCTGGTACAGGATCCTTATATACATGCAATGTACTCTTAGAGCTTAACTTATCTCTGCACCAAACAGCCACAGTAAAAAAGGTTTAAAATATTATATAATAAATAATTAAAACCACAAGACAATACTTTCTAACCGTGCTAGTCAAGAGTTCAGAAATCACACAGAAATATTTAAAATAATTCAGTAGTACAGTTCTGATTTCACAGAAAGACATGTAGTCTAATATTTCTAGTTCCTAGTTAATCCTAAAATAAAATACAAGTCTAAGATAACTTACATAAGAAAACAGGCAGAATGCTGTGAGTTGGATGATCGGACAAAAATGCTTAATGCCTTCTGATTTTCTCTGTTTAAATTGCTATTGCAGTTCTGATAAACATTACATCATTTTTTTACACTTTCCTGGTGTTCCCAGCCTACACATTAACTGCATTTACATTCTTATCATCTCCCTTTTGTTATCTTGCAGCTGGTCAGGAAACAGAGCAATAAAAATACATTTGTTTGTTTAAATCTAGCAATTTAACTCTTGGTTAAAACAATAGTAATAATTTCTTCATCTAGGTCGACTGGAGCTGACTTTAGATCAAAGGGTCACAACATACTTTTACTGGGTCAGTAGACAGCACTGTTGCCACATTTTTGTAACAGCATTTTTTTTTCATTTAAGACAACAAGCCTGTGATTCACATTCATATTTACAAATGATAGAATTATCTGCACAATTCTACCTGGCTAGGCTGGCAGCCTTCACACTTCTCTTCTAGTCTTCACAGCCAGTATTGATAATAAGAATATTGTCATACAAAGCAAATGATTATCTCTTGATATAGAGACTTAATGGAAGAAATTCAGAAATTGCACGATTCGTGAGAAAACATTGTTCATGAAGCTAAAGCAGTTGCTGCAGCAATAGAAATCCAACACCAATTTCCCGAAACACGCACAAATTCTGAAAACTGTGAAGAAGACTTCCGAAATTCTGTCATGTACCAAGTGTTGGATTTTATTATCAATTACATAAAAACAAAATTTGAAGCAGCGAATAGTATTTACGAATGAATTTCTCCAATTTTAAGTTTTCTGGATTTTAACAAAGATCAGCTAACCACAAAAGTAGCAATACTTATAAAAGCTTGCGAAAGAGATTTGTCAGATAATTTAATAAATGAAGTACTTCACCTTAAAACAACCCACAAGGCTGTTTTTGGTTCAGAAAGATAACCAATTAAACTTCTTAATTTAAGATATGAAAATAATCTGCAAGAAATATTTGGCAATATTTGCCTTGCATTGAAATTATTTTGTACTATTCCAGTAACTGTCTCCTCAGCTGAGAGATCGTTCAGTAAATTGGAAAACTCATTAAAAATGTGGTAAAGAAATTCCAGTAGCCAAGAATGGCTTAATCATTTGGCAATTTTATGTATAGAAAATGATTTTGCTAAAAAAGTCGATTACTCATAAATAATTGAAAAATTTGCTGTAATGAAAGCTACAAAGTACATTTTCCAATAATTTTGTTGTTGTTTTTTTTTTATAAATATAATTATGGGGGCCCACAAAAAAATCTAGCCTTGGCGCCCACTTCAGCATCTGGGGGGCATGACTCCACAGCTTGTTTAAAAGTAGATTTACCTGACTAAACATAGCTAATCACAAAAGTGCAAAAGGCACTGTTGTAATGCGGCTTTAATCAAAAGCTCACAAAACTTTGCCATAAGCTGTGTACTTCCATTTAGCCTCAGTTGCAGTTAATACTTGACACCAGATATTGCATAAATGGAGAAGGACTAATGACAAGAAAGGAATAAGATACTTATATGGGGTGACAGAGGCAGGGAACATGTAGCTTTTTACAGAATGACAATAATGTTGGCTCATAACAATATGTAGGCAACAACTGCACATAAAATAGTGTACTAAAACAGTCAGTAACACTTAGTTAATGCCTGGACAAGAATCCTTGAAAGTATGCAAAAAACTGTGTATAGATGTGAGTCTTACCTTATTATGCCACAAAGGAACTCCTATGTCCTACTCTTTAAATAACACAATTGATGGACAGTGAAAATGTAATGAAGCAGAAAGGGTGAATAGAGAGACACACACACACACATAATGAAGCAGAAAGGGTGAACAGACACACACACACACACACACACACAGATGGAGAGAGATATAGCAGCAGTATTTTGTGGGACATGTAGCACCATCTGTATGGTGTGTTACTCTTACATATGTCATCATTAATACTCTGTCATAATCTCTACAATAAAGGGCTTGCTTTAGGGAACAAGAAGGGGTGGGAGAGTATAACCAACATTAAGAAATAAGCAGGCTAAGGGTGGCTTACTGTGTCTTCCTGTTGGGGCTGCATTTTTGTTTTGCAAATGATGTCTTGCTGCACTATTCACATGGTATGTTAATGAAATTAATTAAATGCAGAGAAATACGGATGTTTATTTATTTGTGTGTTTGTTTGTCTTTTTTGATCAGGAAAAGTACGAATCTGTAAAAAACATTTTCAGTGGATGTACATTTATAATTGCAGGGTAAAACATCTATACATGTATTTATTTATATGATGTTTAAATATTTCTAAATATTCATTACATGAACATAGCATTTTAACAGAAATAAACGAGAAATTAACATAAATTGGTTAATTATTGAGTAGATAAATAACATACAATACAAATTAATGTATTTATAGCATGATGGCAACGGGGGAAAATCAAACCGGGGTGTTTTTGAGTTTAATAATAATTTACAGACAGACAAATAGAATGTAGCTTAAAAATGATGAGAGATATGAAAAGAGAAGTTATGGAAATGAGCAGGAAGATTAATAGACAGAGGAGGTATAATAGTTAGTGGAGGGGTGTGAGAGTAGGAAAAGTAAGAGTTTAAGAAATAAGTGTAGAATGAGGAGGAGCTGTAATGTACAAAAAGACTGGGAAGCAAAGTGGCTGTAAAATTTAGAGAAAAGTAATTTGAGTAAAAGCTAACCAAATGAACAGGAAGAATATATCCATCTTTTGTATAGATGCTGTTTAAGCAAAGTTTTGAAACTATTTAAATTTTTTATCTGTTTTAACTATGTGGATATTTCTTGCCAGTGTCTTGACACATAATGAGAGTGGAGAGAGTCTCCAGCAGTGTTGAATGTCTTACTGATACATATTAAAAGCTAGAGCAAAGGTCTCTAGTGGGTGAATAGTACAGTAGAGTAATTTGTAATGCTGGGGATTTGTCTGGAGAGTGCAATAGGTTGTGTGCAATAATTAGTTGTGAGTATGTCATGCAAGGCAGTGGTGTTTTTTATAAGGTTGGTTGGCTAAAAATTTAGCTGCTTTGTAGTAGCAGGAGGCTAGTTTAGTTTTATATTTAGTGTTGATATTTGTAAGAATAGGAGAAACATATAATAGAAAAGGAAGTAGGTATGTTGCTGCAAAGGCAATCCTTGCTTGACCTGTTAGGTAGTTTGGCCCTATAGAGGGAGAAAAACATTTTGGTGAGTTTTCTTGATGGAATGAAGTATGCAGAGATGAAATATGAGGTTGTCATCTATTATGATAATTGATTTGCAAAATCAAAATCCTGATGGAGTACATATAATAGCAGGCAACTTCAGTCAGGCAAACCTGAAAACAGTCCTACCTCAATGCTTCCAGTATGTAGACTTTGCAACCAGAGGGGGCGAATACACTGGACAAGGTCTATACAAATATTAAGCTAGCATTTAAGGCAATACCTCAATGCCACTTGGGTAACTCAGATCACCTTGCCATTATGCTGCTACCATCATACAGACCACTGCTGACCAAGGGGAAAATATCAGTAAAGCAAGTGAGAGGATGGACAGATGGAACATTCTCAGCATTACAAGAATGTTTTGAGAGTATGGACTGGAACATCTTCAAGGAGGCAGCCACAGTAAACCAACACTGGATAAGTACACTGGATCAATGATGGGGTTACATCTCAAAATGTGGCATCAATGTGACAGTTACCAAAAGCAACATTACAAGAGCCAACCAGAAACCCTGAGTAACAAGTGAAGTATACAAGCTCCTGAAAGCAAGAAAGGTGGCATTCAAATCTGGTAGTAAAGAGGGTCTCAGACTGGCCAGATCTCAATTAAACAAGGGGGAGAGGGAGGCCAAATGTAAATATGGTCAAAAGATTATATGCCACTTCTCAGAACAACAGGACCCCAGGCACCTGTGGCAGGCCATCCAGACTATAACAGATTACAGGTCCCCATGTTCACAGTGTGATGATGATACAGAATTCCTAAACAAGCTCAACATCTACTTCAGTAGGTTTGAGGAAGGGAACAAGACAGCAGCAGAGAAAATCGCCAACAACCAGAGTGAGGAAGAGCTCAGCATCAACTCTGCTGATGTCAAAAGGACCCTGTGAAGAGTTAACCCCAGGAAAGCAGCTGGACCTGATAACATCCTTGGAAGAGTGCTCAGAATCTGTGCAGACCATCTAACAAATGTACTCACAGACATCTTCAACAACTCACTGAGTCAAGCCATTGTACCCAAATGTATTGTCCCATAGCTCTCACCTCTACTGCGATGAAATGCTGTAAGAGACTGGTCAAAGATATAATAACATCCAAGCTATCTGCAGACTCTGATCAACTCCAGTTTGCATATAGACCCAATCGCTCCACAGAAGATGCTATTTCTTTGGCATTCAACTTATCACTGAAACACCTGGAAAACAAGAACAACTATGTAAGGCTACTTTTCATCGACTTCAGTTCAGCTTTCAATACAATCATCCCGCAAAATCTGCTCAGAAAGCTGGTTCAACTGCACACCATCAGCACTCCTCTATGCAACTGGATTCTGGAATTTCTCATAGATAGACCCCAGAAAGTGTGTGTAGGCAAAAATACATCAGAGAGCAACACCCCGAACAGTGGAGTCCCACAGGGATGTGTCTTACGCCCCCTACTTTTTACCATACTAACCCATGAAGGTACTACCAAGCACAGTACAAACCATATAATCCAATTTTCAGATAATACGATAGTTGTGGGCCTCATCAAGAATGATGACAAGACAGTCTACAGAGAGGAGGTGAATCAGTTCATAAGTTGGTTTTATAGCAATAATCTTGCTCTAAATGTCAACGAGACCAAATAAATAATTGTGGACTATAGGAAGAGCAACAGAGAGCACTCTCCACTCATAATCAGTGAAGAAACAGCTGAGAGAGTAAAAAGCCCAAAATGTCTGAGGGTGCACATTGCAGAAGACTTGACGTGGTCAGCCAACACAAATGCCATTATTAAGAAGGCACACCAGTGACTTCACTTCTTGCAAAAGTTGAAGAGAGCAAACCTACCATCAATGGCTCTCACAACCTTCTACAGGGGCACAATTGAAAGCATACTGACAAACAGCTTTATAGTATGGTATGGAAGCTGGTCTGCTTTTGAGCACCAGTCCCTCCAGGGTTAGTGAAAGCAGCTGAGAGGATTATCAGGAACTCCATCCCATCCATACAAGACCTGAATATGTCCAGATGTCTCAGTAGAGCAAGGAAAAAAAAACAGTGATAGCACCAATCCTGCTTACAAGCTGTTCTCACATTTAACATCAGGAAGGCACTTTTGATGCATGCACTGCAGAACCATGAGATTCAGAAACAGCTTCTTTCTACTAGCCATCAGGTTACTGCATTCTAGCAACAGTACCCTTCACACTGGACATTGTCAGTAATCCAACAATACTGAAAAGTCTCTCTAGTGCAAAAGCCAGGGTACCTTTTGGCTAGGCTTATATAGGCCCTAGGGCCAATAGCCTAGTACCTACCTATGAACCTATGAACCAATATGTAACAAGGTCTTAACAGCACCCAGACAGCAAAGTCAGCAGCAATCAAAATGAACTGTCTTACTGTGCAATATAAATGTAGGCCTTAATCGCTTAAGTGTAACTTTTCCAGTGAAAATAAGCTAATAACCTAGTAAGGCATGACAATATGTTAAATCAGTGTAATAATGCAAGTATTTATTATTGCTGTGTTTGTCATCTGTATCAATAGAATTTTGTGTATTATCATCATTTTAAATGTAGTCTGTATTGTATGAACATTGAGTTTGAAGAAAAGTAATTTTGCTCGGTTCACACTTGTGTGAATCGAAGTGACAATAAAGTTTACTTTGACTTTGACTTTATTATGACTCCAAGTAGTTTAGTTTGGCTTATGGTTTTTATTTTTGTGTAATTACTTGAGGTAATGCAAAACGTGTGTTTCTGGTTAAGACGTTGTTTTGGAATGCAAACAGTGAAAGTTGGGAATTCCACCTCTATCAGCAGACCAGTTACCAGTGGTATAACACAAGAATCTGTGCTGGGTCCCCTACTGTTTGGAATTAATTTCTCGGAAGTCCAGGTGAAAATAGATGGCCTGTGGCTTACCAAGTTCACTAATGACTGCAAACTAGGTGCAATCATCGAGTCCTCTAGCGATGCTGACATACTACAAAAAGGGCTTACATAGACAAATGATTGGTGCTAAAGCCATGGACTTAAACTAAATGCAAAAAAATGCATTATCATCCCTTTCGGCAAATGGGAAGTCTCTACAAATTACAATATTAACAGTAGCCCCCTTAGCTCAAACCATGTGGTGTGAGATTTACTAACACATGTTGATACCAACCTGAACTTCAATCACCACATGTCCACAGTGGTAAGGAAGGCCTTCTATGTTGCACATCTCATAAGTAAAGGCACCATGTCCAGAACTAAGGATGTTATAACTCCCCTGTACTCTTCCCTCATCATACCAATAATACAGTACAATGCTCCCTTCTGTATGTAGTTCACCAGACACCTGCAGCAGCTGGAGAGATCTCAGAGATTTCTTATGAAGAAAATTCAAGGGCATCAACACATTACCTAAATGGACAGACTGAAGGACCTGACACTGTACTATGTATCTTATAGGCTGCTGAGAAGTGACTTGTGCCTGGCCTACAGAGCAGTCTCGGACCCTACCCTAATGGAAATGCTGCACATCTGCAAGTCAAATGGTACAAGATTCAATCGCTCTATGGAACTTAACCTAACCAGTGACATTAACAGGACACGCTGGAGAGACAGACACATCTTCCAGAGATTGCTCCTCAATGACCCTATTTAAGTGTAACTTAGATAACTGGATGGGAGACCATAAATATACCCTGGGGGTGTCATCTATGTCTGTCTTGGATAAGGGCAGTCGGTGCTGATCACAGACTCGTACTGCAAATATTGGCCATATATCTTGGTCAATAAGGGAACAAGGGTATAATATGGCTAAGCTTATAAAGACCCTAGGGACAATAGCCTAGTAACCTCCTATGAACATATGAATAAATAGCATAACTTTTTTTTTTTTTTGGCATTAAGTGGCATGTTTGAATTTTTTAGCCATATTTCAATGTCATTGAAATATTGTTGAGTGATTTCCTGTAATTTTGTAATGGATGTGGCAGAGCAGATAATATCTGAATCATCGGCATATTGTACAAGAGTAAACAAGTGCTGTAGTGGTATGAAGTTTATTTATGAAAATATTAAATAGAAGGGGCTGAGTAATGAACCTTGGGGAGCACCAGCAGCAATTGGTTGAAATGCTTAAAGCGTTGTTACCATTAGGTTGCCTGCTGACAATTGCATAAATAATTGTGAAACCAGGAGAAGGAGGGGTAAGTGAGACCTAGTGTTGTAAGTTCAGAGAGGTACTTTTGGTGGACACTGTGTCAAATGCTTTAGAAAGGTCAAGGAAAATGAAAAAAACAAGGCTGCCCTCATTTCTGTATTGGTTTACTATGTTGGTGAACTTGAGGAGGGAAGTAGTAGTACAGTGATTTCGCCTGAAACCCTACAAGGTGTTTGCGAGGAAGTTGTGTTTGGTTATATGTTTCACAAGCTGAGAGTGAATACATTTCTTGAGGATTTTAGAGACAGGTGATAGGATAGCAATAAGTCTAACTCTTGAAGTACCTCCTTTGTGAAGTAATATAATAATGGATTTTTTCCTGATGGATAAGACATAGTTTTCAGTTATTGACCGGTTGATTATAATGGATAAAGGGAAGGCTAGTGCTTCTGCACCTATTTTGAGGAAGTCAGTGGGAAGATTATCAGCAGCTGAGGTTGTTGTTTTTAAGTTAGCTAGTAATATTTTTATGGTCGATGCTGGGACAGGCTGAAAAATGAAAGACAATGGGCCAGATTCAGGAAGGCTTACACGGAGTTCAAGAGTAGTGTAAGCCTCCGTGTAAGCCTCCCGATTCAGGAACAGCCCAAATCTCCGTGTAAGAGACAGCTAACACGTCTCTTACACGGACTGGGCGTGGAAATGCTCAATACCTCATTTGCAGCTCAAAGATATGCAAATGAGGTATCTGAGCGATCCATGAAGCAGAAACCAGTCCGTGTAACGGACGTGTTGCAGAAATGTACTCAGCTGACAACTGAGTACATTTCTGCAAAATTAAAATCGGAGCTATATCAGCTCCAAATAAAGGGTGCATTTGTTTCATTAAGCATGTCAATGGCCAAATATGTGGCCATTAGCATGAAAAAGTGTTGCAAAAAAATGTTATATAACTTTTTTTTTTTCACGGGATTTTGAGGTTTAACTGCAGCGCACACCCGCGCAAATGGGGTGCGCTACCTAAAACTAAAAACCGAAGCTTATAAGCCCACAATTGTGGAATTAATGTATTACATGGAATGTCAATGGAGGGACTTGCAGACCAAAAACAATATGGCCTCCGTTTCGTGGTTGTCAAGGGGAAGCTCTGTAAGACATGTAACTAGTCATTACTAGGCAATCCTATGTAAATGAGGGTTACAATACTGAATCACACTGCCACATAGGTAATGAGCACTTTCTGAGTAGTGTAAGAGTTAGAGAAGGGGGAGGAACAGAGTAAGAGGTAGGTGACATCACGGGGGGGGAAGGATAGATACAAATGTACCAGATTGGAGGGCAATGTAAGGTGAAAGATGACAGACAGACTTCAGGGAGGGAGGTGTGTCCCAACAGAACACTAGGAAAGTCAAGAAATCGAAGTTGTACGCTATCCCTACACTCAAAGTTTCTTGAAATACGTGCATGCGCACGTGTGCACGCGTGGAAGGCAGATTCAACATGTGGGAGCGTGTTGCAAACCGTTGTAAACGGTTTGCTGGCGCACGCGGTGTAAGGCAGTGTGCGCATGTTTTAACATGAATCAGCCTAGTTCACACTGTGTAAGGATGTGCGCGCACGTGTAACACCATGTAGGGATGTGTGCGTGCGTTTCAGTGACTGTGAGCGTGTTTAAGCTGGTGTGCACATTGCTCCCCGTCAGGAAACAGAGAGGAAACAGGAAACAACCAAAATACAGGGAAACTGCCAGGGAATACTGCTGGAGTTAATTGGTGGAAACAATTGGATGCAGGCAATTATGCAGGCAGACTAGAAGCCCAACCCAGCACTTAAAACACTGCAAAGAGCAGTGCAGGGTGTTTCTCACAAGAGATACTGCAAGAAAGTAAGCTATCAGAATTGAAAACTGAAAAAAGCTGAACTCAGAGCAGAAATGCTAGGGGCTGCCATAGCTGTTATAATCAGGCATAGGCGAATTGCTGAGGGTGGTGACAATGCAGATGCTGACAGACAACCCAGAGTGAGGAGAAGGAAAAGAGTATACAGGCCCAGGGTCACCTACCATGGGTTACATGAGCTGGAGATAGTAGAGCGCTACAGAGTGGACAGAGACCTTCTGCAGCAGATTGTTGAGCTGTGCAGGCCACATCTCACACACAGAACCAACAGAGGGGAACCCATCCCAGTGGAAACCAAGGTATGTGTTGGCCTAAGAATACTAGCAACAGGTAAATTCCAGAGACCAACTGGTGATATGATGGGGATATCACAGGCATCAGCCTCCAGGGTACTGCACCAGTTCCTGGATGCCATGTCAGCACATGTCAGTGATCATATATATGTCCCTAATGACCGTGAGGTTGTGGCCAGCAATATGCGTCTCTTCCAGCAAATAGCGGGATACCCTGAGGTGCTGGGTGCAATAGACTGCACGCACGCATCAAAGCACCAGCTGGTGAGCGGGGTAGAGTCTACATTAACCGCAAGGGATACCCCTCCATCAACTGCCAGGTCGTGTGTGATGCCCAGGGCATAATAATGAATGTGTGTGCTGGCTGCCCTGGGAGCTACCACGATTCCCACATCTGGCATCTGACGCAGCTGTACCAGTCATTTGCCAGTGGGGACTTCCCACACGGACACCTAGTGGGGGATGCAGGTTATGCACTTGAGCCGTGGCTGATGACACCCATCAGAAATGCACACACACCTGAACAGGAACGCCATAATGAGGCACACGCACAAACATGTAATGTCATAGAGCGTGTGTTTGGGCTGCTCAAGTCATGGTTCCGGTGTCTGGACACATCTGGTGGAGCCTTGCAGTACACACCAACTACATGTACCCAAATGGTCATGATATGTGCTATACTACATAATATGATCCTGCGGAAACAGCTGCAGCAGGACCAGCACAGGGCTGGGCCTAACATCCCCCCACCATTGCCAAGGCCACCACAGGCAGAGGGTGACTCGGAGGAGGAACAACCTGACCTTGTCCCAGTAGGCAGAAGGAGGCATGCCCAGTATGCCCTGGCCTTGGCAAAGAGGCAACGCATAGCACATACACTTGGTCAGTAGGAACACTGGGACTGATACCCGCTCTGACTCACTCATATAGTAACAGAGATGCCTAACATGACACAACCTGCTTCCAAACATGTACAGGGAGTGTAGTATGTGCATCCGACAGAGGCATCCCTGCAGCACCACCTGAGGACTGAATGCCATGTGTTAACTAATGTAATACCATGTACCATATGCACACCTGAGGACCCGACTAACATCCACCCACACCAATCATAAACCACAAAAAACACAAACCTACCTCATAGGTACCACAAGCAATAGTAACCTAGATGTAATGCTACCCAATGCCAGAAGTATAAATGCGTGCAGTGTAAATGCACACAGTATAGAGAATGTAGATATCAGTGCTGTAATAGAAAACAGGGTCAAAGCCCACATCAGCACCCTGACACTACCAGGTCACACCTCTGTCCTAATAGCAGGAACTGCCCCAGGCCTACTCTGGCAACGTGAGTGTCAAACGAAATATTACTGTCAACCTGGGTGCCCAGGACCCTGATAACCTCTTCTGTGCTTAGAGGATTGCCACCTAGATGGGAACTAGGGGTAACCCTGTTGTTCCCGAAGGGTATGACTATGCATTGTTTAGCGTTTAATGTAAGGCCATGGTTCTGGCACCAGTTATCTGTGTCTATGAGACCCTTCTGAAGGATGTCTGTGTCAGATGGGTTTCCAACTATGCTTCCCAGTTTGCAGTCATCTTCAAACTTTGTCAGCCATAATCCTCCTGTGTTTGCTCGTACTTCTGAAAAGTAGATGCTGAACAAATGTGGGCCCAGGACTGAGCCCTGTGGGACACCACTTGTGACCGCTCTGGAGTGTGACATGGCACCAGCAACTTTGACCCTGTGTGTTCTGTCACTTAGCCAGTTTGCAACCCATGCTGTGATGTATGGTTCACAATTAAGCTGGTGATGTTTTCAATGATACCTGAGTGGGGTATTGTGTCGATAGCCTTTGCCAGGTCAAGGTAGGCTGTGTGGACTGTCTTGCCCACGTCAATGGCCTGGGTGACTGTCTTGAAAAAGTCAACCAAGTTTAAAAGGCATGATCTGCCCTTGACAAAGCCAAACTGGATTGGATCCAATGTCTGGAAGTCCCCTATGTCTTCATTTATTATTCCCATTATGATCATCTCCATAGCTTAGCAGAACAGGCTTGTCAAGCTGATGGGATGGTAGTTTCCGGGGTTGGTGGAGGCACCTCCTTTGTGAAGTGGGTCCACCATTGCCGTATGCCACTCCTTGGGCACATATCCTGAGGTGAGGCTAAGATTAAACAGCTGCCCTAACTGCGGGTGTAATTACTCATTGAGTTCATGGAGCACACAACTGGGGACACCATCTGGTCCCATGGATAAAGTGTTTTCTGCCTTGGATAGAGCAGTTCTCACCCCAGCATTGGAGATGTTTGGGGGGCTACAATCCTCTGGTGTAGATACCCCTCCAGTTGGGGGGAGGGGGGAATCCGCACTGAACCTGTCAGCCAGTATGTTGGCAATATCTGTAGGTTCAGTGATATTTACATCATTCCGAACTAATTCTGAGCATATCTGGGAGTTCCCTCACAGGTTTCAAACATAGGTAAAAAAGGCCTCATGATTGTCCCTTGAGTCCTGAGTGGGTTTACTCTCAAAACTCGCCTTGGATGATTGTATGGGGGAACCCAGTGTTTTACTCACAATGAGCAGGGGTGTCTTCCCTTCTACGGATTTCGCTCTATCTTGTAGTAGCTCCTTCCTTTTGTTGTAGAGCTTGTTTATGGCTAGGGCCACCAGACTGGATGCTTGTCTGTGGTACAAAGAGTCTTTGTTTTGTTTGGGATTGCCTGATCCATGCAGTCCTGGAAGTGCTGGTAGAAGGCATTTGTAAGTTATACAGTGGCTTGGGTAATGGTGTCCGCTAGCTTGGGGGCCTTGAAAGAGACCACACCAGTCCTTAGAAATGTGAAGTCGGCATTTGAGAAGGTCTTCACTGTTTGTCTATCTGGGGTGTGGGTGGGATGTGGACTCCCACTGAGAGTAGTCCATGATCTGATCTCGCCAATGATGGGTATACTTCTGGTGTTGAACAGTGTGACCCCATGTTCGTGATGATGAGTTCTAGTATGTTGTCTCCACTTGTGGGGATGGTGACCAGTTGTTCCATGGCATTTGAGTGTATGAACTCTTGGAACCTTTGTGTTAGAGTGTTGTGGCTTGATTAGTGATCCCAGTCTATATTTGGATAGTTGGAATCACCCAGTAGGATGGTGTTTGGAGATACATTTATCCCCTTCAGTGTTTGCAGGACAGCTGTGTGAGGTACCTGAGTTTGAGAGGGTGGCATGTAACATGCTACAAACTGCAGGGCAGTCTTGCCTACAGTTACTGGCACCTGGATGGTCTCCGATGCATCGTGTGTTGTCACCAACCTTGAGGTGAGGGTGTCCTTGATGAATATGGACACTCACCCTCCTTTCTTGATGTTGTCCGGATTCTGGTGCCAGAACGCATGATATGAGGTAACACCCGATAGTGCCGGGGTGCTGTCAGAAGCTGTGAACCAGGTTTCAGGCACAGCACAGACATCAATGTGCTACATACTGAGAAGGGCATCAAGTGTGTGCAGCTTGAGGTTGAGACCTCTGGCATTGAGCAGCATTACCCTTAGTGTCTTTCCTTTACTGTGTTCTAGGGTGGTAGGTGTAGAATCTGAATCTTGCATAAAAAGGCACAATGGGGGTGGCAAGAGCATCAGCCAATCCGAGCCCAGGGGTGACAGGTGCAAGCCGTCCCTTGCAAATCAGCGTGGCCTGTCCAGCATGTCATCCCAGGCAGACAGACATTGGACCCCCTTTGAATGACACCATAGTTTAAGCAAATTATTACAGCTGATCATCTTGTTTCTGTTTATGTGGCATCATACTTGGTGAAGGTAGGATACTGCTCAAGGTCAGGGTCATACCTGCCTGGCCTACATAATCAGAGGGATCCTCTATGTCTCTTTCCATGTAGTCCAGGGAGGTACATCTCAGGTTGTTCACACAAGCATGGATAATGACTGGGTCAGACTTGTACTTGCAGTTGAGTGACCTGAGTGCTTGCATTATGTGGTGGGTTCCAGTGCCCGATAGGCAGCTTACTGTGACCTCTTCCGTACTCGATCTGGTGAGCGGGACATCAGTGTGTCTGACTATGGAGTCACCTATGACAAGTGTGTCTGGCATTGTGTTTGGCCTTAAGGGCTGTGACTGTTTGGCACACCGACTCTGTGGTCAATGTGTTGCATGTGCTGTGCCCTGTGGAGGCAGTTGTGTGAGTGTCTGCTGTGGTGGCCACTGCCGTTTTGGTAGAATTCTGATCAGAGCCTCTGAGTATGTCTTTGTGTGTCTATGTGTATGATTTTAAGTTGTGATAGTGCCATGTGAAACTGGGTTTGTGATGTGTGTGGTTACCTTCACCTTCTCTCTGGTCTTGCTAGTCCTATGTTGAGAGAGCTCAGCCTCCACTTTGGCTATATAGTTGCATCTCTCACATGTATGTGTGTTTTATGGGAGAAGGAGAGGGTTGTCAGTGTACATGAGGCAAGTGTAACATTGCCTCAATATTCCCATGTTCACCAGCTGAGCAGGAGAGGACACTATCAACTGATCCCTAGACATGCTAGAAGGAATAGACAAAAGAATGTTGGAATACAGGGAGATATCAAGCCCCCCAAACCACATCATAGTGCTTGACTGACAATACCTACACATACACCAGTGTTTCATAGTGTCATAGTTTGCTACTAGGCTATCTGCCCTAGTGCATGTATAAGCCTAGCCATAGTGATGTGGCTATTGCCACCCCTTATAGTGGTAATAAGTGTACAGAATAGATTCCGAATATTGTGCCTCTGACTTAGTAGTGACACATTATGACCCCCTTACGTAATTGAATAACATGACTGTGCCTCTGTCTAGTCTGTGCCTATATCTCATATGCTGTTGTCCAGATGTCTCCTGAAGAGAGTCAGTGAGGGACTCTGCCAAACATGAACTGGGATATTCTGCTAGAGTGTGAGATGCCTCTGAGTTATGACTCTGTCCCTCCAGCATGTCCTATACATGTATGTGCTGAGGTTCAAATCCTCAGCTCTCATGGCTCTGGTGGATTTGGATTGCTTGCAGTGGAGCATGTCCACCAAATCCTGATTGGACATGGTCATGTATGTCAGGCATAGGTCACCTGTAAGTATGCGGTATGACACTGAATAAAGCTGGATTTCCTCTATTCTGGAAGCATATGACATGTGTTGAAGAACCCTGATCTTCATGGTAGGTACTTTTGGGGTCTCTCCAGCTGTTGCAAGTGCTGGGTGAGGTACATACCATATGGGGCTTCGTATTCAATCATGGGCCTGATAAGGGAGAAGGATAGTGGAACAATGACCTCCTATGATCTGGATGGAAAACCCTCCATGATAAGGTGGGCAAGATAGAAAGTCTTCCCAACCACTTTGGCAACAGGGGTGTCAAAAGAGACAAAAGAGATGTCACTATCTACATGTGTCCCCAGGTGTCTGATTTGTTTTCTGTGCTCAGTGGGTTGCTGTCTATGTATTGATCTGTGGGTACTTTGTTCCTCCCAAAGGGGATGAATACACATCAATTGCATTCAGTTTCAGGCCATGCATCTGGCACCAGCTATCCACCTTTGTGACGGCATTCTGTAGGATGTGTGTGCCAGCTGATGTATTCACTATGGTGCCTAGGTTGCAGTCATCTGCAAACTTTGTCAGCCACAACCCCCCTATGTTTGCTTTCACATCTGAAAAGTAAATACCAATTAAGAGGGGTCCCAGGACACATCCTTGTGGGACACCACCTGTGACTGGCTTCGAATCTGACAAGGCACCTGCAATGTTGACTTTATGGATTCTGTTTCTTAGCCATTTTGCAACCTATCCTGTGACATATGCTGTTATATGTCAGCTGTTGAGCTTGGCTATGATGCCTGAGTGGGGTATTGTGTCTCAGGCCTTAGCCAAGTGCAGGTAGGCTGTGTGGACTGCGTAGCCCTCATCGATGGCCCTACTGACAGTTTCATAGTAGTCAACTAGGTGCAAAAGGCAGGATCTGCCCTGTACAAAGCTGAACTGGGTGGGAACAAGGGTCCGTAGGTCAGCAATGTGTCTGTGTAAGAGCTCCATAATGACTCTTCCCATAGCTTTGCAGACAAGGCTGGTTAAGCTTGTGTGGTGGTAGTCGCCATGGTCTGTGGAGGCATCTCCTTTGTGGAGTGGGACCACTGTTGCCGTACGCCAGTGTTCAGGTACATATCCTATAGCAAGACTAAGGTTAAATAGCAGTTGTATATACGGGTCCAACTCCTTCTGGAGTTCACATATCATGCAACCGGGGATACCAGCAGGTCCCATTGATGCTGTGTACTTGTCTTTGCTGAGTGCGGCTCTCACATGGACATCCAAGATGACAGTGAGGTAACATACAGCAGTGATAGCTATCTTCTTTTGGGGGTGAGGGAGGGGGTAAATCGCACTGAAGCTGTCCGCCGGAATGTTGCCAATATCTGTCAGGTCACTGGAATATATGTTGTTGTGTACCAACTCTGAGCATATCTGAGGGTTCCGAACCAGGTGTCTGACATAACTGAAGAAAGCAGTGTGGTTACCTTCATTGTCTTTGGTGATTTATGTCCCCAAGTTGACCTTGCATGTCTTTATGAGATAATGTAGCTTTCTATTAGTGCTGATCACAGATGTCTTCCCTTTTGGAGATGTAGCTCTGTCTTGCATTAGTAACCCTCATCTGTCATACAGTTTGTTTATGGCTGGGGTCCACCAAACAGGCCACTTTCCCTTTGTGGAGAGGGTCCTGTTTTTATTTGTGATTGCATGGTCCATTCTTTCTGACATCTAGCTAAGGGGAGGTCATCGTGGTTCTGCAGTTATCTTTCATCAGCATTAGAAATGACCACAACAGCCCCTGTGGGGTGTACGTCATGCAGACACATCCAGCACCTGTAAAGTCCACAACAGTACCTCACCAGGAGTATGAAAGAGCTGGAACACATGTAATGTGTTGCCTGATTAAACAGAGTGCAGCTCCACACACTGCCATGCTGTCCACCCAGATGCAAGCTGTGCCTGATGTAGAAAGCCATGTCCAAGCTGGAATCAATGCACATGCTGCACCTTGTACAATCTGAATGGCAGGGAGCTATGCCCATGAGGGACCTGAACCCCAGCATTGACATACATAGGACAGGCTGTACTGCATTATCCATAACACAGAAGCCACCCCCACGCATGAGTAAACTACCAGTACAGGTTGTCCGTAGAGACACTCGTTGATTCCCCTCAACAGGAATCCTAATGAGTGGATGGGATATGGGAGGTTTACCCTGGATATCAATGTTATGTCACAGGTAGACAGAGGCACAGTATACTAAACAAGACATATGTCATGGCAAACTACACTTACAATGTGTTGACCGACAAACACACTCTCCGACTAGCATTAGAAATGGCCTAGGGCACATCGGTAGTGTTTGCCAATGTACACCCATGTTGTGGAATACACTACTGATGTTGGATGAGGCTGTTGTAAGTAGTTCACATCTGAACATAATGCAACATGGTCAGATAGGTTCATAGGTACATAGGTTTATACTAGGCTATCTTCCCTAAGGCAGGTATAAGCCTAGCACAGAGTTTGTTGGCATACACCACCCCTTACATGGAAACAGTACTGTGCCCATTATTTTGTCATGCCTCTCTCCAGCAGTGACACAGTGACGATCCCCAGGTTAAACGTATGACCTTCCATCCACAGGTCAAGATACCTCTTGAACACAGCCAGCAAGGTGCTCTGCCTCACATGGACTGGGATTGTATTCCACAGCATAGGGAGTCTCCGGGTGATAACTCCATCCCTCCAACATGTCTAACGTACATCCCTGCTAAGGTGTAAGTCACTTGCACTAGTGGTTCAGGTGGATCTGCCGATTCTGAGGTGGAGCATGTCCATTAATCCCTGTTTGGACATGGCCTTGCATGTCAGGCACATGTCACCTCTAAGCAGATGGTATGTGAGTGAATAGAGTGGGAGTGTCTTCAATCTGGCAGCATATGACAGCTGTTGGGGCTCCTTGATCCTTTAGGTGGGGGACATTCAGGGTGTCTCCAATTGCTGCAGATGTTGGGTGAGATACATCTGGAATAGGGCATACTACTCGATCACCGGTCTGATAAGTGAAGAGTACAGGGGAACAATGACCCACTAGATCTGGATGTGAATCCCATCCTGATCAGGTGGGCAATGTAGAAGGTCTTTCTAGCCACTTTAGCAACGTGAGTGTCAGAAGAACGGCGACTGTCAACCTGGGTCCCCAGGTCCATGATAACCTCCTCTGTGCTTAGAGGAATGCCACCTATATGGTAGCTTAGGGTTACCTTGCCTTTCCTGAAGGGTATGTCTACACATGTTGTGCACTTTGACTTCAGGCCATGGCTCTGGCACCAGCTATCAGTTACCGTGAGTCCCTTCTGAAGGATATCCGTGTCTGATGCACTGTCCACTATGGCGCCCAGTGTGCAGTCATCTGCAAACATTGTCAGCCAAAGTCCTCCCATGTTGGCCTGTACTTCTGGGAAGTACATGACAAACAATAGGGGGCCAAGGACTGAGCCCTGTGTGACACCACCTGTGACCAGCCTGGAGTCTAACATAGTGCCAGCAACTCTAACCCTGTGGGTCCCGTCCTTAAGCCAGTTTGCAACCCATCTTGTGACATATGGGTTTACATTTCAGTTGTTAGGGTTTTCCACAATACCTGAGTGGGGTATTGTGTTGAAAGTGTTTGCAAGGCCAAGGTAGGCTGTATGGACTGCCTTTCCCCAACAATGGCCTAAGTGACCGTTTTGAAGATGTCAACCCAGTACAAAAGGCATGATCTGCCCTTGACCAAGTCAAAATGGGATGGGTACAATGTCTGCATGTCCCCTATATCTTTGTTTATGAGCTCAATTATGATCCTCTCCATAGCTTTGCAGACTAGACTTGTTAAGCTTATGGGGCAGTAATTACCATGGTTTGTAGAGGCACCGCCTTTGTGCAGATGTGCACAACTGGACCCTAACCAGGCTGTTGTGCACACTATGGAATTGTAAAGCAGTGATAGGACTAAAGCCCAGGATACTGACCACCACAGTGAAAGTACTGAACCACTACACTATACAGTACTACAGTGTTAGGTCAGTATGAATGGATGTTGACAATTGTGTGCAAAGTATCCCATGCAAAACCTGCAGGCACAGTATACTCCCTGTTGTGTTCACACAAAAAGCATTTGGACAGTAACTACACAACATGGCACAGAACACACAACCATAAACAGGAGGTATTTGTTGAAGGTCACACTCATCCACAAATGTGATGGGCTGCAGAGTTCAACATATGGAAAGCCCACACTGGGCATGCTCACACACTTAGATAAATGAGACATCTTTCACACAACATGCCATGGGAAGGCTGAACTGGTCATGCTCACACACTTGGTCCAAATGTTACTCCTAGCAACTGTGAAAACACACCAGAGGATGCTCATTCCCCTTTCTAGTCACTGATCATGTAAGCACCCTATAAGTATATCAGGAGAAAGGGAATCTCTCAGTAATCCGAATAGCGCGCTCTGCTAATGTGTCAGTCTCTAGTGTCATAACATAGTTAGGTAGGGGGTTGAATCCAGCAAATGGCAAGTGTGTGTGAAGAGGGATAAGTGTATGTGTAAGTGTGTATGAAAGAAACATCCCTTTTGGCAACTGGGAAAACACACCACAGGATGCTCATTCCACTTTCTAAACTCTGGTGATGTCAGCACCCTATAAGTATATCATGTGAAAGGAAATATCCCAGTAATGCGAATAGCGCGCTGTGCTAATGCGTCCGTCTCTAGTGTCATAACATAGTTAGTTAGTGGTTTGAATCCAGCAAGTGTATGAAAAGAACATCCCTTTTGGCAACTGGGAAAAACACACCACAGGATGCTCATTCCACTTTCTAAACTCTGATGATGTCAGCACCCTATAAGTATATCATGGGAAAAGACATCTCCCAGTAATGCGAATAGTGAGCTGCGCTAATGCGTCCGTCTCTAGTGTCATAACATAGTTAGGTAGGGGTTTGAATCCAGCAAGTGACAAGTGTGTGTGAAGGGGGGGTAAGTATGTATGACTGAAATATCCCTTTTGGCAACTGGGAAAACACACTACAGGATGCACATACCCCTTTCTAAACGATATCACAATTATGTATGGCTTTTGATTACAGACATGCCACGTGTGTTTTGCCCACACAGAATGCCCATGTGTGCGGGTTGTCCCTCACAATAATGCATGACATTGATTAAACCAGTTATGGCAATGCACACATGATGTATGTGTGTGCCAAATACACATATGTACCTGTGACCTTCAAAAGTTACCATATGTGATGCCTGCCACATGTGAATACATGGTATTTGCACAGGGTAACATAATGACTGTGGTCTTCTGTGCAGGTGCTGCATGTGGGATGTGTATATACAGTGTGAGATGTAGATGCTATCAGCCTAGTAGTGAGGGATACACACCTGGTCTGAGGCATATAGTCTACATGTTGTTGATGTACAGGTGCTGCATGTTTTCACCTGTTGTGGGAGTGGTAAGATGTTATTCCATAGCAATGCAGTGACTGCATGCTAAGAACCGTTCAGCTAGGGTGTTGTAGCTACACTAATTCATTAGCATTCAGTAATATGTCAGAATCCCTGGTGAGGGTCTGATGCCAACCAAGGTCAGGGGTCTACCAGCCTGTGTCACTTGCTCAGTGATCCCTTCCATGTTCCCTATCTTGTATCCCAGTGAGGGACATCCCACATCAGCTGTGGTGGCATGGACAATGACTGAGTCATATGTGTCCATGCATCTGACTGACCTGTATGTTTGTGTTATGTGGTGGACCACAGTGCCCCATGAGCATATCACTGTGACCTACATTGTCCAGCCTGGTGAGCATGTTCTCACTGTACTGGACAATAACAGTACCTAACACAACTGCGGCAGTAGTGTTGTATAGCTGTACAGACTGTGCTTGTTTGACACACAGGATTTGTGTGCTATGTGTTATGCATGCTGTGTGCAGGCCTAATGTATGCCTGTGTGCCAGCTGCAGAGATGTCTGCCAGTCATGCAGGATGCTATCCTTAGGCTCCACAATTGACCCGGTGTGTTTCCATGCTTGTATTGCTGTCCGTGTAGATCCACATCAGATTGGTATTGCTGTCACTGTAGTATTTCATGCCACCAGACCGGTTATGCCAGTACTGGGTTCAGAGTGCTTAGTCCACAGTTTGGCCATGTGTTTCCATCTCATACATGTGTTGTACATCCATGGGTAGGGGATAGGGTTGACTGTGTACATGTGGCAGCTGTGACATTACTACATGACACACATATCCCACAACTGTACCATAGAGGTGACTGACAACTGACCTTTGCACATGCTACCATAGTATTGAGATTGCATTGGTGATTAACAGCACATAGGGCCAATGGTGAACAAGATACATAGGTCCATAGGTTCATACAGGGATGTCTGCCCAGGGCATGTATCCACCTAGCCAGAATGTGTGTGGCTTTCAACATGCATTGTAAATCTGTCTTGCTATGCCCTTTTCCAAGGTTAGTATACTGTGCCTCTGTCTCACAGTGACACATAAGTGATACCCAGGGTAACCATACAATGTCACATCCAGTCATTAATATCACTCTTGAAGATAGTCACTGAGTCACTCTGCCTAACCTCTATTGGGATAATATTCAAGAATGAAGGGAGCCTCTGAGTTGTGAATGTGCCCCTCCAGCATGTCCTATGTATATCACTCCTGAGGTTCAAGTCTTTCCAGCATGTATCCTGATGGGATCTGGATATTCTGAGGAACAGCATGGCCATTAAGTGAGGGTTTGACATGGCTTTATATGTCAGGCACAGATTGCCTATGAAGAGGCAGTATGCCACTGAGTAGAGCTGCTGTTTCTTTAACCAGTCAGTATGTGGCATCTGTTTGAGCCTTTGATCCTCTTGTCAAGGTACGTATGTGGTATCTGCAGTTGCTGCAGGTGTCTGGTAAGGTGCATGCCGACAGGTTCATCATAGTCAATTATGGGCATGATGAGGGATGAGTAAAGGGGCACAATGTCCTCCCCTGATCTACATGTGGATCCCATCATGATGATGTGGCCCATATAACATGCTTACCTAACCACTTTGTCCATGTTGTTGTCAAATGGTAGAATGCTATCAACCTGTGTACCCCAAGGTCCATAATTCCTTCGTCTGCACTTAATGGATTAACACATATGTGGTACTTTGTGGTCACTTTGTGTTTGACAAAGGGGATGACTATACGCTTTCTGTCATTCACCTTGAGGCCATGGCTGTGGCACAAGTCGTGTGTTTGCAAGAAGCCCTTTTGGAGGATGCGTGTGTTAGCTGGAGAGTTGATTATGGCATCCCGTTTGCAGTCTCCTGCGACTTGCTCAGCCACAGTACTTCCATGTTGGCCTGTACCTATGATAAATATATAATGAACATGACAGCTCCCAGGGCTGAGCCTTGTGGGACACCACTTGTACCAGGTTGGAGGCTGACATGGCTCCAGCAATTCTAGCCATGTGTGTTCTGCCCTTGAGCCACTGTGCAATAACCATAGTGACATAGGGGTTAATATGTACACTGGTGAGCTTCCCTAGAATGCACAAGTGGGGTATTGTATCAAAGGCTTATGCAAGGTCCAGGTAGGCTGTGTAGACCTCCTTCCCTTGACAGTGGCCTTGGTGACTGTTTCAAAGAAATCAAACAGGTTTGAGAGGCAGGATCTGCCATTAACAAAGCCAAACTGTGTATGGTGACATGTCTGTAGGTACACAATATCTAGATATGTGAGGTTCATGATGATCCTTGCCATAGCTTTGCAGACAAAGCTAGTCAGACATATGGGAATAGTGTCCAGGATCCGTGAAGGCACCACCTGAATGTAGAGGGACCACTGTTGCTGTACGCCACTCTCTGGCCACATATCGTGTAGTAAGTCTAGGATGGAACAGTGGTGTTATGTCTGGGTGTAGCTCTTCTTGTGGTTCATGTAGGACACAGCCTGGGACACTGTCTGGTCCCATTGATGCAGTGTTTATTGCTTTGGGAAGGGCATCTCTTACCTGAGCATCTGTTATGTCAGGGGGGGCAGCACTCTGCCGCGAGACATATTTGCCCTTTCGGTGTGGTGGGGGGGAGAAGGCAGCAGTGAACCCGTCCACTAGGATGATGGCAATGTCTGTGTGTTTTGTATTTTGCGTGACATCTTGGATTACCTCTGAGCATATCTGGGTAGTACCACCCAGGTTCCTAACATAACTACAGACAGCCTTGTGATTATCCTCAGTGGCTTGTGGAATCTTCTCTCAAAGATGGCCTTAGACAATCGTATGGGTGCCTGTAGTTATCTTCCAATACTCATCAGTGGTGCCTTCACATTTTGGGAGGTTGTTGTATCATGTAGTGGCATCATCCTTCTATTGTATAGTGTGTTTATGGCTGGTGTCCGGCACCCAGGACATCTGCCTTTGGAGAATTGGGTCATGCTTTCATATGTGGTGTCATGATCCATGCATTCCTGAATGTGTCCATAGAATGCCTTTATACAGGTATCTGCAGTCTGGTCCATATTTTCAACAGGCCTGGGGCCTTTGAAGGTTTACACATCATTTATGAGGGGTGTGAACTTGCTTGACATGAGCTGTTGACAGACGTGCCACCCTCCAGACAGAGCAAGGTGAGGGTCACATTTAGCTACCTGTCGGGTGATAGAATGTGCCACATAACCCAGGCACACAGGTCACTCCACAGCAAGTACAACTATGAGGCAGTCATTGTCCATGCTGGTGCAAACAACCTGAGACATACCTCTCTGGACCAAATGGAAAGAGACACAGAGGAGCTCTTACAGCACCCTCTCAAGCTCAGGACTCCCACACAGCCTTTATGCTGACACAGGAGAGTATAGATTTCTCTGCAAACACCATCATACTGGGTGACATCAGCTACCCAGACATAGACTGTGAACATTACAAAAGCCACAATACCCAAGCTCTAGGGTTCCCATAGATCAGACATTCTTTAGCTATGGAACAGGTAACCAACCTTCCCACAAGAGGGGCAGATATACTAGACCTGATCATCACAAACATGAGTACAAAATGCTCACCACTGGGAGTATATCCCTCATTGTTGCAATCAAACCATATACTAATCACACTGGAGTACTGGATCCCCCACATATGCAAACCTCAAACACACCGATGTGTGTGTGGGAAATGCCCCTATTAGCAACTGTGACAGTACAGTACAGGATGCAGATCCCCCTTTTGAAACACTGATGATGTCAGGACTCTATAACTATATTACCTGTATTTAAGTCCTCCAGTAATTCGCATAGCGTGCTCCGCTAATGCGTCTTTCTCCAGTGTCATAACATAGTTAGGTAGGGGTTTGAATCCTGCAAAGGGAATGTATGTGTGTTAGTATGAGTGGGGTTTATGTGTGTGCACTATTCTGGGAGGGATAACACACTACAGGGTGCTCATCCCTCCTCCTACACACAGATGATGTCAGCACCCTCTAAGTACAGCATTAGAAAAGATTTCCCCAACTACTGCAAATAGCACACTCTGCTAATGTGTCTGTTTCTACTGTCATAACACAGTTAGTTATGGGTTTGAATCTTGCAAATGGAAAGTATGTGTTTTACTGTGGGTGGGGTTAGTGTGTGTGCACAATGATGGGGGTGGGATGTAGTTTTTGCCACATGGGGCTATGCACTGGAGGGTGCTCATTACCCTTAACAAGCAGTGATGTTGACAGCACCCTATACAAACAAAACTACAAAAGAGAAGGTGGTGGTACCAATAACACATGTAAGGTAACACTTCTTCAAGTAATGTCAACAAAACGAAGTAGGATAATCAAACAATTCTTTTATTCTATACAAACAACATGACAACAGACAACTGCCAGTACTCAGTATAGTGTTACATGCTACTGTAACACGCACATGTACCAGAATATACCTAGATAGTGTTTTGAAGCCTGAATGTGGCAAGTGTGTGGATGTGGGATGTGTCTGTGTGTGCATTTCCGTATGGGAAACATGTTTGATGTGGCAATCAGGGTACCACAGTACCTGATGCACATTACATCTTTGAACTGATGAGGTTGCCTGCACCCTGTGAGTACAGGTAGAGAAGAGGAAGTCAGTAGTGAACAACATAGTGCACTTCTCAAATGTGTACCTGTCATGTATCAACAGCTACTCATGTAGGGTAATAAATAATGGGAATGGCAGGTGAGCGTGTGCATGTGTGTGGGTAGCAGGGTGTGTATAAATGCATGTGTGACAGAACAGATACATATAGCTGAATCTACATAACAGCACATGATGCATTCCCATGGTCAATGTTAGCATGTGATGGTGTGCAGCTGGTACACTTTGGTAAGTAGTATGGGTGCAGATAACAATTGAGGACATTCATACAGTTACTGCAGCAGGACTGCTGGGATATACACACAATCATACTGGAACAGTGAACAGTTACAAACATGTTACTACTTATACACATCTATGTAGTCACCCTGTGCATCAGCAATGTGTTTACCTTTTCCTGCACCAATGTTGTAGTATGCAGGAGGTGGCACAGTGTCATCATATGCACAGGGTGTGGGTTAGGTATGCCCAAGCCAGCCACTGGTGACACCAATTGACATGTGTGTGTATGTGTGTTTGTGAGGGGGAGCAGTACAGGGTGGACCAGTGTTGGTGCAGTGTGTGTGTGTGTATGTGTTTGCCCTAGGTGTTAGGTTTCTGCATGTGTGTAAGCACGCACACAGTCTCACATAATGGCTGCCATGTACAGGGTTTTGTGGACAGCCACAGACTGCACCTGTCAGGTCATCCAGATCAGTGTCTGTGGGCACGGACATGGTACCTGTGCCTGGCAGGGGTGCTATGAGCCGTATCCGGTACTAACCCAGACTGGGTACTGTCGTCAGAAGCAGGGATGTGTTGACTGGACACAGTTCCCTGTTGGGACTGTCCAGAGCCACGTGCACGTGGTCTCCTGGGGCGTCTTGATGACAGCACAGACCCAGCATTGCTGGGGCTGGTGCTGGCACTTGAGGTGCGTGAGTGGGCCTGTTGTCGTCCACGGCCACTGCCAGCTGGTGCTGTTGCTGGCATACAGCCACATTGACGTCGTAAACACACACCATCACCCTGGCCCATGGACATCTGGTTGTGGAGCAGCTGTTCTATGCCCCCACAACGTCTGTCAATGACATCTGTGAAGTTACGGATAGCATTCGCAACGTCACACATGCCGTCTGTCATGGCTGTGCGACATGCTCTCAGCTCCCTCAGACCCTGTCTGGTGTACCTTTCCATACGTGCCTGTGCCTGCATGACAGTTCGAAACATAGTGGAGGTTGACATACCTCCTTGGGCATGTCGGCCAGAGGCAGTACGGCCACGGATGCCCCCACGAGAACCCATGGGCGACTGTCTGCGTGGTACCATTGGAGGACCCTGCTCATGGCTGCCTTGTGGGGATGCATGTACCACAGGTACCACATTACCCTGATCTATGCCCACTGCAGACTGTCCATCACCTAGGGACAATGGTGACAAAGGATGTAACGGCAGGATGACTGTGCGCATTGACGGGGTTGACAGCTGTGTACTGTCAATTGGCTGACCAATGGTGGACCCAGACACACCTTCCTGCACCATTACAGACATTTCATCATCTTCAGTACCTGGGACACAAGATTCAGGTTCCCTGCTGCAGGTCACCAGAGCAGCACCAGAACCTACGGGAGGAAAACAGGGAACACAGATTACAGTCTCAACACATATTTGACAGAGATGCACTTCAATACTAATGCACACATTCAGAAATGGACACATGCACTCATGGACACTAACACACATGCACACATGGGCACAGGCACACTCGCACACATGCACACCCCACAGTAAACACACATATCAGTACCGTGTTACACTACTCTTAATTTAGTACAACTGGGTATTACAGGTATTATTAACACACTCACCAGCATGTCTACTACAGAGTTACACTACTCTTACTAGTATTATAATTTTTTTTTCAGGTAATGTTAAAAACACTCACCAGCATGTATAGCCTGCCTCGTTGCTAGATGGGAGGGACCTGGAAGTGTGAAGAGAGTAATGTCAGTGGGCACAAGTGTGCCATTTGTTTTGCACATGATACAGTACAGTAGTACACTAGTTCCCTTATACACATCAGCTGCTCATAATGTCTGTATCACACATGCACAATTACATATCATGATGACATATACATACCACATGCAGACCTTATGCGTGCATGAAGTAACAGTGTACAGAACAGTCATATGTACATACCAGGAGTTAACTCTAATCTCACCCTTACCTCTTCAAACGACAACTCAAACTGTACTTCCAAAACCACTGGCTTTGTTCTTGTTGGACTCAGGCTAACGTCCCTCTCCCACCCTCTCTTTACCTTTAACCCCTCATTGTGCATAAAACTAGCTTCTACCCTGTTTCTTTCACCTTGATGTCCTTCTATGCTCTGACCTACTTCTCCCATCCCTCCCACCTCCTCTTGACTGTCTTCCTTCTATTCCTCACTTCCCTTCTTGACTCCTGCCTCTTCCCTATTATTTTATCTTTCATACTCCTTCTACTTCTCTACCCTTCTGAGCCCTAAGTATTATCTATATGGCTTTTGCCTTATTGCATAACCGTTATGCTTTAGGTAGAATTGCTTTGAAACCGACAGTACATTGTGTATGACTCTAAACTGTTTGAGTTCCTTAAATGTATGTTGATTTAATTAACAGGCTGGTGCATATTTCTATTATGCTGGCTGTCTGTATTAACAACTTGTCTGTCTGCCTTTATTATGTTATGTGTGGAGCTTTTCTCCCCAGGCCTCTACTGAAAGTGGACATATATCCAGCTAGACTATCTTGGTCAACAAATGTAAAAATAATAACAATAAATAAATATGGCATCTTACCTGCACGCTCGGTGTCTTGCTGCTGTGTGGATCCAACCTCCATCATGATGCATGACTGTTGCTGTTGTTGTTCTGGGGCTGGATCCACAACACTTAGCAGTAGCACCTCCTGTCTGGTGAGGGAGGATGTGTGGCCACCCCCCCACCTGTGGCAACCTGTTGCCTGCGGATATCTGCAGCACGCTGGCGGACATTTCTAATCAAATCACTGCAGTGATGTCTCACCTGCTCATATGTCCTATCATGCATGCCAACATCATTTATCCTGCTAACTAGGTTTTGCCACAGTGCAGACCTCTCCTGCTGATTCTGGGTGGTGCATGAGAACAGGATGGCATAGTCACGCACCAGGCTCTGGTGAATCACGTCATCCTCTGCAGCAGAATATGCTGGGTTCCTTTTGGAGCCATGTTAATCTGGAAAGGTACACAAACAGGTTATCAGCATAGTATCTCAGCAATACATGGTACACATTCTATACAGGGAGTATTAAATTGTACTTATTACTGCTTGGTTGTAACTTGATTACAGTGTAGCTATCATTCTAAGTCATTTGGACTAAGCACTTGGCCTTCAGACCAATTGTTTTACATTAGGGAGGTTTGTGGCAAGCACTGTGGTGGCAGGACACATATCTTTCATCCATTGAAGTTGGGAACTGCTGATTGAGGGCCCAGTGTACAAGTGTATTAGTTCTGGTATAGGCAGTTGGCCTTCAGGCTAGTTATTTAACATTAACAAGGTTTGTTGTCTGCACTCGTGTGTGACAATAGGCTGTACTCTGCCATTCATAGCTGGGGACATCTGGTTTCAGGTTTATAGTGCCTGCATATCTGAGCTGTATCTTACTGACATTGATACACCTTGTTTGCTGTAGCAAACACTACATCCAGGCCTCCTGGATCTACCTTTGTTTATATGCTTGTTATTTGTTAGCTTGTTATTTCACTGGTATGCTACTTCCACATAATACACAGCTTCTCAACACGTCTGTGACTCACTACTGATATCTGCATTGCTTACTGTACGTTTCCATGTTACACATGACATCAAGTGACTGCTTGTCATTGTTGCATTTACTTAATTGTGACACATTGCACTTAGGTTACCTGGCACTTGCTCACTGACGCTTTTATATCAGTCAGCAGTTGTAGGTAATATCAGTACACCCTCACTCCCCACTGGACCTTGTTTTCAATTATTACGGAATTCACAATAGTATTCTAGCATGTCCAGAGGTCAGTTGTCAGTTCCCTCCCCAGTCCAGCTGGTGAGTGTGGTACTCCAAAGACAATGTTAGAACAGCTGCATGTACACAGACAACCCCCTCCTCCTAACAACAAGTTCAAACTCATGTGAGTGATGCAACCATATACCAAAGTGGAGGCTAGGCTCTGTCTACTCAATACCACCATAACCAGTCAGGTGGCGAGGGAAACCACACTCACTACACTTCCAGTCTCACATAGACCTACCACGACAGCAGAACTAACACATGATCACACATGAATATACTTGTAGGCTCGGACTACAGGTCTGCCTACGCAGCAGAGACCTCCTAAGCAGACACTCAGGCAACCACTACCACGGAAACGAACACGTGCAACACATATCACACAAAGCCAATGTGCTGAACACTCACAGCCATTAACAGTAAACAACACACCTCATACACCTGTACTAGATGCCTCTATCATCAGGCACACTAACATCACGTTCACCAGGCTTAACGAGGTGAGGGTAATGGTGTGCAGCCTGTCGGGCACTATGACCTGCCACATAACACAAACACTCAGGTAACCCCAAGGCAAGTGCAGGTATGACTCAGTCAATGTCCATGCTGGTGTGAATGACCGGACACATACCTCCCTGGACTACATGAC
Source organism: Protopterus annectens (assembly GCF_019279795.1). Taxonomy (NCBI): domain Eukaryota; kingdom Metazoa; phylum Chordata; order Ceratodontiformes; family Protopteridae; genus Protopterus; species Protopterus annectens. The sequence goes on along the minus strand of NC_056731.1, from coordinate 949,708,160 downwards.
ATGAGACAGTACAGAGCTCTCTGAGCACGTAGCCCAAGACAGTTTGACCTTGACCTTGAATAGCACCCTACCCTCACCAAGAACAATGCCGCAATACCAAGGCACGATGATCCCTTCCATCAATTGACTGACATACTGGTGTCATTCACAGGTGTGCCAATGCCTGCCATCTTGGGGTGGTATGCTTTGCTAGGGACAGCTTGCACCTGTCACTCCTGTCCTATTGGAATTTGGCGGAGCCTCTTGCTACACCCATAGTGCCTGTATTAGGCAAGGCTCATAAGGCAAACCCACATCCATTTGTATCACAAAGGATGAGGAAGTAAGAGTGATGCTACTGAACACCGGAAGTCTAGACCTCAGGATGCAAGCACTCAAAACCCTACTTAGCATTCTGGACATCGATATCTGTGCAGTAACATAAACCTGTTTCAGGTTTCACAGGAGCACACCAGTACTATCAAGTTATAGCTGTTACCATTCTTGTCGGCCCCAACACTTGAACAAGGGAGGGGGAGTATCAGTATTCAATGCAGATTCCCACGCCTCCACATTGGTGGCAAAGTACAACATAGGTGTTAGGCCATTGAGTACAGAAGACGTAGTTCGGGACCTGGGGAAGAAACATGGTAGCGGTCTGTCATTTGTCAACCACATGGCCAACGTGGATTGAAAGACATGTTATATAGCCCAGCTAATCATGAGGGATTCACATGTATGGCAGGGGAGGTCATTGTGCCTCTTTACTCATCCATCATCAGGCCTATAATTGCGTACAATGCACCTTTTGGGATGTACCTAACCAGACATCTACAGCAACTGGTACAGGACAACAGTACCTCATCAAGAGGATGCAATGGCTCAAACAGATGTCATATGCAGCCCAGGTAAAGGAAATCCAGCTGGACTCAGTGGCATACTGCCTGTTCAGAGGCAATCTGTGCGTGCCATATACAGCCATGTCCTACCCAGCAGTAATGAACATGCTGCACCTCAGGCAATCAGAGTCCCATACAGCCACATGCTCAGGAGACCTGGACCTCAGCACTGACATACATAGACATGCTGAAGGGGCATATTCCTAACCAAGAGGCTCCCTTCACTCTGTAATGAGCTCACACTACAGGTTAGGCAGAGTCCCTCATTGACTCTCTTCCATAGGAATCTGGATGAGTGGATGGAGATCATAGTTGTACCCCAGGTATCACTTCAATGTCACTGTTAGACAGAGGCACAGTATACTAATGTCGGACAAGGGCATAGCAGCATAACTTGTAATTGGGTGGCGAAAGACAAACACATTCTACTAGGCTTACCAATGCCCTAGGGCAAATAGCCTAGTATGAACCTATGAACATGTGTGTACTGCTATAGTACTTCTGCCATATGTTGCATGTGTGTGTGTTGTGGGGGATGCACAGGTAATGGCCAGATATTTCTGCACAGGCGACATGTCTGACACACTCTGGGTGTTCATCCCTACATACTGGATGTGTGTTGCTATCCAACCCTGTGATGTGGACACACATTACTCAGCCTGAATATACATATCCGAACAACACCACAAGCACAGTACACTACCTTGCTATGTATGCATGTAATTACACAGTTATTCACTAGTTATGACAGTGATGCTATCCATGCAGCCCATTGGGCCAGTGGAAGCCACAACACACACCGCCGGCCCCTTTGCATATGCTTACCACAGATATCCCACATACTGCATGTACTGTGCACACACATATCTAACCCAGAACAACTGCACACCACTTATTAATCCTGTCCAGTGGACTACAGATACAGGCATATCGTATAACAATAGTAGGAGGCTACTGCAGCACAGGGCAGATTCACATGATGGCAAGGCATCTGTGGTCAGCAGTGTTAAGATGCTTCACATTCACCAAATGCACAGATATTGGCAACATTGTTGCAGACAGTTTAGGTGCAGGTACCCCCCCCCATTCTCCTACACATGTGGTATTAGTTATCCCAGATGACTGTAACCTCCGTATCCTCTCACATGTCCAGGTGAGAGCCACCCTCATCATTGCAGAACACATAGCATCACTGTTATGAAATGGTATCCCTGGATGTGTGCTACATTCACCCCTGGAGGACATAGCACCACATGACAGACTGATATTAATCCCTGGCCATACTACGGGATATGTACCTGAACAGTGCCATACATACACAGTGGTCCCACACCAATGAGGAGTAACCTCTACTGACCCTGATAACTACTGCATCATATGCACAACTGGCCTTGTGTTCTAAGCTATGGAAGTTTTAAGTATGGGCAACATGTACAGCAATATTACATATGTATATATTTCAGGACTATGTACACACAACCTATCTCATGGACATACCTATAGATAGTGAACTATGATACATTTGAAGGTGTCACAGTAAACACAGTATTAACCTGCTACTTTGCATTACCTGTGTTTGTGGCAGCTGTTGCTGTATCAGTGATGCTGCTTGCTGCTTGCAGTTTTCTGCTGCTGCTGCTGGTTTTGCTGCTGTCAGTCTGTTTATTTTCGTATTTCTGTTTCTCTCTCTCTCTCTTTCTCAGGTTTGTGCAATGATTGTATTGCATGTGGAGTGGGTACTGAATGCTTTTGTAGGTATCTGCATAGGCCCATGTGATGGCCTCTGCACCAATTGTAAGGCAGCATTGGCTAATTGCATACAGCCAGTTGTGTACTGATTGCATGTCTCACTGTGATTTCAGGACAGTGCTATAAAAGGTATGTGAGATAGGCGTTGCCCTTTCAGATTGTAAGGGCGTGGACCATGCTGGTATGCTGTTGGAAAATGTTCTGTGAGTGTGAAGGTTAGTACATCTCTCATGCTTCATGCTGTGTTGTGAATTCAGGTTGCTGCATTTCTCCCACCTGTTCCCTGTAGTGAGTGTGTATGCATACTGACACCCACAACTATATTTATTATGTATTATATATATACATATGTGTACATATACATACTGTCATATATGTACATTAGCTGACAATATTGGGTACAAGCTAACAATTTTCAGGGCTGTTTCTGTTAACACACACTAGTATGGGAATCCAGTAATTGGGACAGTGAAGGCCTGTCTGACATGCTTAGGGTAGTACACATACTATATTGCTTTTATCTTCATTCCTACTATTACATGTTCCACTTATTTAGCACTATATTCCTGTATGAGAGTCATGTCTTGCTGGTAGGTCTTACAGACTAGTGTTACAATGGTCTTGTGGTAGGGCCTACTAGTATGCTTGTATTTTGCTTTCAAATTGAGTACAGGGTCTATCAATCAAAGTGCTGGAGGCACCTTCCAGCAGTTAAGGGGTTTGTAGGTCTCACAGGAGTCAGGCTGTGTTGCAGATTCTGGCTGCTGCATTTATCTTCACTGTCTCCTGTAGTGAGTGTGTATGGATACTGACACCTACGACTATATTTCATATGTATTACTATATATTTATATATATGTATGTGTACATTTACATATCTTCTTATGTGTACATTACCTTACATTATTATGTACAAGTGAACAATTAGTAGGGCTGTTTCTGTTAACACTGAACTAGTGTGGGAATCCAGTAATTCGGCCATTAAAACTCTACCTGAAATGTATTGGGTAGTACACCTCCTATATTGCCTTTATATTGATTCCTACTATTACATGTTATATTTATTTTAGCACTATGTTCTTGTATGGCAGTCATGGCTTAGTGGTAGGTCATACAGACTAATGTTACCACGGTCCTGGGTTCGAGACTGGCAGTAGGGATTTATTTTTCTTTCCAGACTTTCAAAATGAGTACAGGACCTGTCAATCAAAGTGCCATAAAGGCACTTTTAAGCACTTAAAACCAGGTCTGCTCTCGTTTGCGCGGAGCTAACGCATGTGCACTGGCGTGGGCTCCGAGCACACAAGCGCACACCCGTGCTATTTTCTTTGAAAGAAAAGAAAAAGGGGTGACAGGAAAGTGGTGAAAAAGGGGTCACAAAGAGGGTAAGACAGTAGGGTAACAAGCCTGGGATTTGCAGGAGGGATGTAGGTAAGGCCCATAGATGCCCATGTCTTTAGCAGCAACAGCTGTGCATTTCCATGTATTTTGGTGAGACATTTGAAACCTTCCACCCCTGAGAGAGGTGTCAGGACAACATTAATGTTTGTTGTAGAGCCAATTGTAATTAACAGTTTCAATGTCAAGCGGACATGTGTGCAACATGGACAGCTATGTATGGGGCGTAATTTTTTTGTGGGTACAGAGTGCCCTTTTTTTTTTTTTCAGGTGAGAGTGGTATGTCAGGTGAAGGAAGTCGGTATAGCTGGGGAGGTAGGTTGGGTAGGTTAACAGACAAGACAGACAAGACGCATACAGGGGCGGTGTATGACACACGTGGGGGGTTACACAATTGATGGGGACAGAGGTTGGGATATCCAAGATGCATGAGCCCACAGATTGCAACAGTGGAACTGATATCCCCACCCATAGGCAGTTGCCACTGTTCCTTCACAGCCCAGGACGGGGCTGTGCTGGGGGCTGTGTAGGCGCGGCAACAGCCAGGGCCGTTAGCTGTGCCACACGAACCTCGAGCTGGCGTAGGGGCCCAAGAGTGGAGTCTTGGATCTCCCTTCGCACCACAGACCGGACACCTTGGAGGGTGAGTGGACGAACTCCTCCGGCCACGCTTGCAGAGGGGGGACGGGCCCCATCCCCTGCAGCGCTTCCACCCAAAGGTGGCACAGGGCCACCAGAGGAGGGTCCGGCCTGGGCACTAGTGCCAGGTGCAGTCGCCAGCTGAGGTGGGAGAGTTGGGTCCGCTGGGACCTGCCTTCCCAAGCGTTCTAGGTTTGTGAGTGGTTATGTTAGTTTGGGTTAGTGGCATATTATTCCATTCAGATTAGTTGTAACAGCATGCATTGGTATTTCCATTAAACAAACACCCAGATATTAACACCATTGAACAAGGGGCATATCAATATCACATGCATTATTTGAACGGAAATACACAATCAAACAACATGCAGGGTTGATTAATGGCAACAGGCCATCAGATTTGCAGGTATGAACAGGGCACATGCACGAACAGACATGCATATATTTTTGAAACGGACAAATGTCCATGGTTAATGAAATGTTCACATACCAATATTTATTGGGTGTTGTTATATGGAATTATAGGGTTGGGTGGAGATAGAAAGTGATGACACATTCATAAGTTACACATTGATATACATTTGTAATAGGTACACAATTAAGTTGAGGCTGATGTTTCAAAATGATTTTTATTTGACTGTCATGCTACACCTGTTACAGATACATCACTATCCTACTTATTTTTAATTTGATCAGATACATCATCCTGCTACACTTTGATGACAGGACAGGGGACAACTATGGCTGTTTAGTCTGTCAGATAATCATTCATTCTATCTGCAAATTGTTTACTGTTATCACCATATACAGATTTTGGCCTAGACATTCCAGATTCAGACACACTGAAATCAGTTTGGGATGTTAATTTGTACTTCCCACATGCATTTAGTTCTGTGGAAACACACTGGGGCTAATATATTCAGGGGTTATTACTACTTTATTTATTCATACATGACCCTTTCTGTCACTCTCACACATCCTGCAACTTCACAGTTCAGGTTGGTACTTCTAGGCTTTGTTCACATATTAGACCTGTGGTGATTCAAACACTTTACAACAGCCTCACTTCTGTCATGATTCAGCATTTCAACAGGGGATAAATCACACATGTGACTTCCTCAGATTCTGAAGCTGTACTCTGGAGACTACTGCAGGTTATACTACATTTAATTAATGGTGGGACATCTGTATTACAACACTATTTAATTCTATAAATTATTTTTCCAGTCACACTTGCATACTGATGAACTTGTTGCAGCCATACCTGCAAACTTTCAATTCTTGCTTGCACATTAGATTACTTTTAATCAATACACTGCAGTGTTCTGATACATGCTACACTATAATATTTATTTACAAGTACTAGATGGGGTTACTAACTCTGTATGGTGGCGTCGCCAGCCTATGGTCATGCATCTCACGGTTCGCAGAGCGGACACCTGCAGCTGTAATACAAAGGAAGTAATATTGGACTACACATCTCCATGGTATCAGCTAGTTGAAATCCTTTCATACATGAGTAAAATGTAACTTACTCAGTAGTGGGGCGTTGGGCATATCCCGGGCCTCCTGGATCCATTAGGTCAACTAGTCTTGCTTACGCCGCTTCAGGTCCGCATGGTGGTGACGGACCTGCTCACCAGTGCGTGGAATGCCAGTAGCACTGGTCAGATCACGAGCCAACTGGTCCCATGCCTCCCCCTGTACGCTTCCCATGAGACCTGGCCCTGCATGAGTTGGGCCTCGTGATGATGGACAAGGAGCCAGACCATGTATCTGGACTCCTCAACGCCCCAACGCTGTGCTCGAAAGCAACGTCCCTCACCTACTCCACTCATTCTGACTGCAGGTCTGTTCTACAATCGGTTATGGTGTGTATTCCCGCCTATGGGGCTTATATATGCCGCTTTTCCAGCACATTTCTCTGATTGGCCATTTTGGAATTGTATCTACTTCACTGAAAATGCTTTATCATGCTCCATTCTGGATTTTATCCCATATATATGCTTTTTCTGCATTTCTAGGTATTTCTGTCATGGCTTAGTGGTTTAGTACCTTGACTCTAGTGCATGGTATCCTGGGTTCGAATCTAACCACACTGATTTTTAATTTTCCTGACAGAAATGAGTTGAGAACCTGTCAATCAAACATGCCATAAGCACTTTTAAGCACTTAACAGCAGGTCTGCACTGCTTTGCGGAGCTAACGATGCGCACTGCCAGTTAGTTTGTAGGAGCGGCCAACGGTGTGCGCTGGGATAAACGCATTGGCTAGTGACACACATGTTAAGCTGAGCACAGCTAGTTGCAAACAGTTTCAGCCTGTTAAACCGGTGCTTAGCAACGGGCATACAGTTTGCAGCTTTTTAAACACTACGCAGCTACGGGCACTCTGTCTCACAGCAGCTTAGCTATCAGTACATTTCTAATTATTTTTATTATTGTGTTACTTAAATATATATGCTCCATTTCATTCCATTTTACAAAAGGGTATACTTTTACATTTGGACAATACTGTCAGGGGCTTTTTTAGTGCTTATTTACAAAACAATAAAAGGTTGTTGTGTGGGCTCGAACCCTGCCTGCCTACTCTTAAGCCGGCAACTCTACTGCTAAGCTATTGCTTCTTGGCTTACTTTGCATATTTAGTTCTCATATCCTTTTCCACTGATTGCTAACTGCAGTTGCGCTAGTAGCAAGCCTGCGCACACGAGCGCACACAGTAGCACACATTTACGGGGGGTTAAAAAAAATAAAACAGTTTTTATTTTCATTTTATAGCCTCTTCACTTTGTACACTGATGGTCTGTGGGGGAATGTGTTGTGTAGTGTGTTTGTTTACATTTCCATGGCCTCTCTCGTGGCTGTTTACTTTCAGCCATTCTACACTTACGGGGGCGTGTCCGCATGCAGGGCTTAGCCTACGGACACGCCCCCTACTCTTTTACACGGACTGTGTAAGAGTTACAGTGTGATTCAGCATGCCTCATGCACCTCATGCATATGCATGACATGCTGACATCACACCGTTTATTCAGAGCCTCCGGTAAGAGTTATAACTCTTACACGGAGGCTTCCTGAATCTGGCCCAATGTGTTGCTTTTGAGAGCAGATGGAAGTTGGAGGGCTGAAGTGAGGTGGTTATTGATTAGTGAAAGAAATGACAGGATAAAATGAGTGTTGAATTGAGTGGCAATGGACTCTGTTGTTTAAAGTAGGACAAGGTGTAGGGGTATGGCCAGGGCAGGGTATAATAGTTCATTTAGAGACAACCAAAAAACATGGGGTTGTTTTGGTGAATCTTTTGGAGATTACTGTAGTATGATTTCTTGACAGATTTACCAAGGATGATTTTTGAGACATCTAAAATTTTTACACTTAGCAAAATTACAGGAATATAAAATGCCATGAAATAATAATTTGACTTACAGCTACAATCAAACCCATGACACTATACAAAAGCATCAGTCTACAAACACGAGAATTACCTCAACTCACCACACAGGAACTTCTGTTTAATTACATCCAGCAGCCTAAGGAGTGTTATAGTAACTGTTTCACAGCAGTGCTATCATTTTGTCTTTACTTTGTGTTCACATGGCACAGTGGATTTAAGCACATTTGTGTGAAAATAACCAGACTACTGCTGATGATATTAAAATCTTCAGCTTTTGCCATAAGAAGCTGAACAACATTCACTGTCACTCAGCATTGGTGCCAATGTCAACCTCTACCTAAATGTTGAGGAGAAAAAGTGAAGGCTCTTCCAAGGCCATTTCTGCCCATGTGTGCTATGTATGATTCTATTTTTTACCAGATTAAATGTATGAAGAAAGCTAATAGGACAGTGGCGAAAATGTAGCTGGAAAGCAGGGGGTAGGAAACAAGGGAAAGAATACAGGAATTTGCAGGAGTGCAGTGGGAAAGTAACATAACTATTCCCTTCTTCACAACATAAATGCGTTATTGTGCACACAATTTCATGACTTTGGAGAGTCACAACATACACAAACAAAATAATGTTGTATAGCCATTATGACCAAATCAAGTGTGTCAATATGGGTGAAGTGGAAAGTTATGTATGAGCATAATTTTTTGGGACAGGGGCCCATTTTTTTCAGTGAGACAAATGTTGAGGGAAGTGCTTAGGAATGAGAGGATCAGGTACATGGAATAGGTTAGGTTGCAGGTGCAGACAAACATGGCTTACAAGACATCCAGGGATGGTGATGGATACAAAAGGTTAGGGGACACCATGCCTGGGGATAGGTAGAGGAGCTCAGAGGTGCATCCATCTCCAGCTTGAGAATAGTAACAATTTGGTACTCACCCTCAGAACTGTCATCACTGTCTCCTGTGTCAGCAACCTGTGCCAGTGTTGGACATGACATCAGTTATGCAATCTGACACTGGACCTTTTCAACCCTGCTGATTTAAGCACTGAAGCTTATCTCCATTATGACCTTTACCAACCACGTCAGCTCCTGTTGATTAACAAAGTCACCACCTCCATGACTGCTGCTCATAGAGGGTACCAGTGCATTAGCAGCCAGGGCAAAGAGGGCAGGAGTTGTGGGGGCAACACTGACAGGTTATGACCCAGATGTCTTTGCTGCTCGCGGCGGTAGCATTGCAACCACTTGTGGGGGTATGTCAGGCCTCCGTGTGTTGATGGTCAGTTTGTTTTTAGTGGTAATGTTTAAACAAAGAAGAGATAAAGAGTTGGGTGTGGCAAAAAAGAGAGAATTAGATCAATTGCATGTCACAATACTTAATTATTTCAATACATAAAACAATATCAGAAATCCATGATTATACTTTAACCACATCCAGATATGATACAAAGCCATAAAAGTGTCAAAAAATCAATCTGATACAATGGTATGATATGAATAATAAAATCACACATTCCACTGCACCATGTCAGATATCTGCTTTTTAAGGTTATAACTGCCTTTGTAAATATTGAATTGTTAATGCCATGCACCACTGAAGTTTTGTGTGTATTCCTTGCCTATGGGCTTATATGCCGCTTTTTCCAGCACATTTCTCTGATTGGCCATTTTGGAATTGTATCTATCACTGAAAAATGCTTTAATAAGGCCCATTCTGGATTTTTATCCCATATATATGCTTGCATTTCTAGGTATTTCTGTCATGGCTTAGTGGTTTAGTACCTTGACCTCTCTAGTGCATGGTATCCTGGGTCTGGAATCTAACCACACTGATTTTTACCTTCTGACAGAAATGAGTTGAGAACCGTCAATCAAACATGCCATAAGCACTTTTAAGCACTTAACAGCAGGTCTGCACTCGCTTACGCCGAGCTCAATCCACGCGCACCGCCAGTTAGTTTGTAGAGCGCAAACGGTGTGCGCTGACAAACGTGTTAATTGGCTGCAAGTGACACATGTTGTTGAGCACAGCTAGTTGCAAACAGTTTCAGCCTGTTAAACCGTGCTTAAGAACGGGCATACAGTTTTGTAGCTTTTAAACACTACGAGTTGGCACTCTGTCTCACAGCAGCTTAGCTATCAGTAATATTTCTAATTATTTTTATTATTGTGTTACTTAAATATATATGTCTATTTCATTCCATTTACAAAGGGTACTTACATTTGGACAATACTGTTGTGGGGCTTTTATGAAAGCTATTTACAAAACAATAAAAGGTTGTTGTGTGTGGGTTCGAACCCTGCCTGCCTACTCTGTCGGCAACTCTACTGCTAAGCTATTGCTTCTTGGCTTACTTTGCATATTTAGTTCCTCATATCCTTTTCCACTGATTGCTAACTGCAGTTGCGCTTAGTAGCAAGCCTCAGCGCATACCTAGCACACAGTAGCACACATTTACGGGGGTTAAAAAAATAAAATGCTTGCTTTCATTTTATAGCCTTCTACTTGTACACTGATGGTCTGTGGGGAATGTGTTGTAGTGTGTTTGTTTACATTTCCATGGCCTCTCGTGGCTGTTGCTTACTTTCAGCCAGCCCCACACTTACGGGCGGTCTCAGCATGCAGGCTTAGCCTCACGGACACGCCCCCTACTCTTTACATCGGACTGTGTGAAGAGTTACAGTGTGATTCAGCATGCCCTCATGCGTAACCTCATGCATATGCATGACATGCTGACATCTTTACCGTTTAACTTTTCACAGCCTCCGTGTAGAGTTATAACTCTTACATCGGAGGCTTCCTGAATCTGGCCCAATGTAGTTAAGCTTTTGAGAGCAGATGGAAGTTGGAGGCTGAAGTGAGGTGGTTATTGATTAGTGAGAGAAGAAATGACAGGATAAAATGAGTGTTGAATTGAGTGGCAATGGACTCTCTGTTGTCAGTAGGACAAGGTGTAGGGGGGTATGGCCAGGGGCAGGGTATAATAGTTCATTTAGAGACAACCAAAACATGGGGTTGTTTTGGTGAATCTTTTGGAGATTACTGTAGTATGATTTCTTGACAGATTTACCAAGGATGATTTTTGAGACATCTAAAATTTTTACACTTAGCAAAATTACAGGAATATAAAATGCCATGAAATAATAATTTGACTTACAGCTACAAATCAAACCCATGACACTATACAAAAGCATCAGTCTACAAACACGAGAATTACCTCAACTCACCACACAGGAACTTCTGTTTAATTACATCCAGCAGCCTAAGGAGTGTTATAGTAACTGTTTCACAGCAGTGCTATCATTTTGTCTTTACTTTGTGTTCACATGGCACAGTGGATTTAAGCACATTTGTGTGAAAATAACCAGACTACTGCTGATGATATTAAAATCTTCAGCTTTTGCCATAAGCAGCTGAACAACATTCACTGTCACTCAGCATTGGTGCCAATGTCAACCTCTACCTAAATGTTGAGGAGAAAAGTGAAGGCTCTTCCAAGGCCATTTCTGCTTCCATGTGTGCTATGTATGATTCTATTTTTTACCAGATTAAATGTATGAAGAAAGCTAATAGGACAGTGGCTGAAATGTAGCTGGAAAGCAGGGGTAGGAAACAAGGGAAAGAATACAGGAATTTGCAGGAGTGCAGTGAAAGTAACATAACTATTCCCTTCTTCACAACATAAATGCGTTATTGTGCACAATTTCATGACTTTGGAGAGTCACAACATACACAAAACAAAATAATGTTGTATAGCCATTATGACCAAATCAAGTGTGTCAATATGGGTGAAGTGGAAAGTTATGTATGAGCATAATTTTTTGGGACAGGGCCCATTTTTTCAGTGAGACAAATGTTGAGGGAAGTGCTTAGGAATGAGAGGATCAGGTACATGGAATAGGTTGGAGTTGCAGGTGCAGACAAACATGGCTTACAAGACATCCAGGGATGGTGATGGATACAAAGGTTAGGGGACACCATGCCTGGGGATAGGTAGAGGAGCTCAGAGGTGCATCCATCTCCAGCTTGAGAATAGTAACAATTTGGTACTCACCCTCAGAACTGTCATCACTGTCTCCTGTGTCAGCAACCTGTGCCAGTGTTGGACATGACATCAGTTATGCAATCTGACACTGGACCTTTTCAACCCTGCTGATTTAAGCACTGAAGCTTATCTCCATTATGACCTTTACCACGTCAGCTCCTGTTGATTAACAAAGTCACCACCTCCATGACTGCTGCTCATAGGGTACCAGTGCATTAGCAGCCAGGGCAAAGAGGCAGGAGTTGTGGGGGCAACACTGACAGGTTATGACCCAGATGTCTTTGCTGCTCGCGGCGGTAGCATTGCAACCACTTGTGGGGGTATGTCAGGCCTCCGTGTGTTGATGGTCAGTTTGTTTTTAGTGGTAATGTTTAAACAAAGAAGAGATAAAGAGTTGGGTGTGGCAAAAAAGAGAGAATTAGATCAATTGCATGTCACAATACTTAATTATTTCAATACATAAAACAATATCAGAAATCCATGATTATACTTTAACCACATCCAGATATGATACAAAGCCATAAAAGTGTCAAAAAATCAATCTGATACAATGGTATGATATGAATAATAAAATCACACATTCCACTGCACCATGTCAGATATCTGCTTTTTAAGGTTATAACTGCCTTTGTAAATATTGAATTGTTAATGCCATGCACGACTGAAGTTAACATATCTGAAATATATTATAGTAAAAAAAAAATAATATCTATTTTGCTGGCATTAACCCCACACACACTTTGTCTGATATGCTCACTCCCTAATGCAATAACCAACAGCTGCTGAGCAGACATGTAGGCTTGATATTAAATTTAAGGTATGCCTGCTAAAGATGATATACAGTGATGGTCTGATAAAACTTCTGTGCCTTGCAATCATAATAGGGCCATACTTACCCTGTTCTTCTCTCAGGTGACTTAGTCTCTCCTGATGCACCTCACAGTTTCTGCAATTTCTGCTGCAGCTATACAGTAGGAAAAAAATTGGCTGGCTAGATTATTGATGCTGTTTCACAGAAGGGTATACTTACACAACCGAGGGGTGTTGGCAGTCTTAAATTCATCCTTCCATCTGCTAAGGAGGTCCCATTTTCACCTCTTCATGTCACTGTAGTGGTGACTGCATTACTCCCCACTGTGTAGTATAGCAATTGCTCTCCAGACAGCCTTAGCCTAACTATTCCAAGCATCAGCCTTATACTGAGGCCCAGTATATTCCTCGTGCAGTAGCCCCCAGCTGTACCAGTTCACAAGGAGTGCCACAAAAATCCTGGACTCCTCAACACCTCACTCTTGTGCTCTAAATGACACACCATCTCTATCTTTTCCACCCACATCTGAGGCAGTCAAGCCAGAAATACGTGTCTGAATTTATGCACTGTTCAGATCTCACATGTACCATGTTGTGGGCAAAGACATACAGCCTTGCCAGCTGTATTTGCACAATTGGAAGCACAGCAATGGCTTGCCAAACACAGCATCAATAAGTACATCAAGAAGACCAGTAGGTGTTAAAAATACATTGAGATTTTGCCATGTGTGTGGCTCAGAATATCGAGACATGTTCCATTGTTAAACTCTGATTTGCTTTATGATGTTGAGTGTAATCATGGTTTGTTTGAGAAAAAGTGATATGACTTGTCACATATTGGTATATTGGGAGTTAGACACTGTTAAGATTGAGAATAACCACCTTGGAATCAAACCCAGGAGAAAATAAATGTTTGAACTTTTCAAACTAATCCTCAATGCCACAGGAGAACTTACTAATTACAGGTATACTAATTTAAGACTGACTCTGCACATAATTGATACCTGTGTCTCTGTGACTTTACTTAGTCATGGGACAGAATTTCTATGAGAAAGGCATTGATTGTGTTTGTAAATACATCTCAGAGGCAAGCAGTGACATGACCTGAGCAAGACATGGTGGGTTAGGTCACATAAACGCTTAATATCACTTACTGTCATAAACAGCCCCCATTGAAATGTTACAGTTTTGTAGGTTCATAAGAGATTACTAGGCTAATAGCTTAAGTGCCTTTACCACCCTAGTCAATTTAACCCCACTTTTACCCAATATATGCCCCCTAGAGGCAAGAGAATGTAATGGATTTGTGCATATGGCTTGAGTATCTTACATACTGGCCCTGTCCATAAGGAACAGAGGTACTAACCCAGGTGTGAATTTGTGACTCCCCACCCATTGATCCAAACTGCATTTGAAGAGAGACAGAAAAGGGCTCTGCTTAATGTGAATAGGAAGCCTGTTCCAAAGAAGGGGCAATCCATGAAACACATATCTGTCTCTCCACCATGCTTTTTTGAGTCACTGACTAAGTTGAGATCCTTAGATCAGGTGACCCTTGTGCTGTTTGACTTGCAGATTTGTAGCAGCTCCATCAGGGTTGGTTTGTGATTGCCTTGAAGGTCAGGCATAGGTCACCCTTAATAGTCAGTAGGAGTCAGAGTAAAGGGATAGGGAATTTAGTCTACCCAGACAGGCCATGTGGTTTACTATCAAAAAATCGAAAATAAAAAAAAAAAAGTGTACGAAAGTTCGACTTTTAACATTGGAAATGAACATTTCCGTATGTACCTAATGTTGAAAACAGCTGTTAATTGTCAAAAATGTTGCTCGTGACATTTTCGACAGAATTGGCAACAGCACTCCCACCCTTCCTTAACTCCTACCTAACTAGCTAAACTGTCATCTATACGGGGAGATTCAAGCCCCTGCACCCCCCTAATGAGGAGGCTGCGCCCCCACCCCCAACTAATATGCCAACTCCGAGATCACACTACAGTGAGGAAAAGGATGTATTTACCTAACACGCTGTGCATTTTTAGCGATCACCACTGCCCATGAGCGAGCGTTATAATTGGCGACTGCACAGTCCATTTGCAATGATAACGACTTCGCCTACATAATTCACCGTCAATCTGATGAAGTGTTCGAACATATGTTGTTCGAATACTTCATAACCATACAATTGCATGGCGAAATATTGATAGTAAACCAGGCCATGATGTGTACACCCTGTATTTCCTTTGTGAGAAACCTCTGAGGTCACTCCAGCTGCTGTAAGTGCCTAGTTAAGTACATGTCATATAGTGCATTGTACTCAATTATTGGTCTATTGAGGGCTGAGTACAGCAGGACTCTAATTTCCCCTGGATCTGGATGCCATACCTTTACTTATAAGCTGTACCACAAAGAAGGACTTCTTCCCTACTGTGGACACATGGCAGTCAAAGTTCAGGCTACTATCTATCTGTGTACCTAGATCTCTCATGTCTGAGTCTACTATTAGGGATGTGCTATTAATTTTGCAATTTTTATGGGTATTTGAATTCCCAAAAGGTATAATAATATATTTTTTTCACATTAAGTTTTAGGCCATGGTTCTGGTACCAGTCATTTGTCTGACCTAGACCTTCCTGAAGAATATCTACATCATTGGAGGATTCCATGATTACCCTCAGCTTGCAGTCATTGGAAAACTTTGTCATCCAGAGGACTTCCACATTAACCTTGACTTCAGAGAAGTATATTCCAAACAGAAGTGGTCTCAGCACTGAGCCTTGTGACACACCACTAGGAACTGGTGTCTTGATGAATCTGGTTTCACCAGCTTAAACCATGTGTCCTGTCCTTGAGCCAATTGGATATCCATCTGGTGAGCTAGAGATTTATGCCCAATTTTGTGAGTTTATTTATAATACCTGAGTGGGAAATTGTGTCAAATGCCTTGGCCAGCTCAGAGTAGGTGATACATAATGTTTTGCCCTCATCCACGGCCTTAGAGACTTTCTCATAAAAATCCACTAGATTAATTTAGCATGACCTGCCCTTGACAAAGCCAAATTGGGTTGGGTCCAGTGTTTGGAGGTTTCCTATGTCATTATTTATCAGGTCCAAGATTAGTCTTCCTACGACCTTACATATAAGACTAGTCAAACTTATGGGTCTGTAATTTCCTGGGTCAGTAGATGGTCACCCTTCATGCAGAGGGAGGACTGTTGCTGTCCTCCACTGTATCAGGACAAAGTCAGTCTGATGACTGTGGTTAAATACAGATCGCAATGGGCCTGATAAGTCCTGATTTATGCTGTTTAAGAGGAAATGTGGTATGTCATCAGGCCCCATTGAAGCCTTACTTTTAGCTTTAGAGAGTGCAGTGCAACCTGTTCTTTGGTTGGCAGTAGAGTGGTGAAGGGTATTTCTTGAGGGAGAATTGAGGGTGATGAGGAAATGAAATTTGAGCTGAATTTGTCAGACAGCAGATTTACTATAGCTTCTGGTTGAGTATAAGTGATGCCATCTACAGTTAATTCAGCACATTGTTAGGTGTTGCCCTTAAGACTGCAAACATAACTGAAAAATGCCTTATGGTTATACTTAACTTTGGAAGCTATTTTTACCTCAAAGTCTGTTTTCAGAGACTTGACTAGTTCCCTGATTTACGTGTTATATTGTCTCTTACTCGTATAATCTGCTAATGCCAGGCATTCATCAAGGTGGCTTTATTTTGGTCTAGTACTGCTGCTTTTATGCAGTTGTTTACATGGTCATATAGGACTTTTGTATATGCCTCTGCATAGGTTTCTATGTTTTCTTGGTTCGTGGGCGCTTGGAAAATAGCAATTCCATCCCTTAGATAAGCTGCGAAACTTTATGGGGAGGGGGGACTAGTTTTACCTTTGTTTCAAAGGAGACTGTTTTGTGATCTGATAGTACCAGGGAGGACATCACACTAGGGGGTAGCAGCACTCTCCCATATTTGTGAGTACCATATCTAGCATATTCGTTCCCCTAGTTGTAGTGCAGACTAGCTGTTCTAGGGCATTTGAATTTACAAAGTCAAGGAATATTTGGACCTGCATGTTAGTGGTCATGTATGCTCCAGGAATTAATGTCAGTGTGGTATTGGGCTGGATGGTAAGTGATTCTAGCAACTACAGGTATGATGTATGGGCTGCCTGTTTAATGATGGGGGACCTGTAGCTAGCAAGAATATGGTAATGGATTTTTTCCTATAGCTAGTTGGACATGGAGTAGCTGAAGCATGTCATACTGTTTGACCAGCATTGAAGTGTGCTTATCCTTTATGTAGGTAGACACACCTCTGCATTTTGCTCTTTCATGTTCAGTGGGCGGTCAGAAAATATGAATGGCATTACAGCCATGCACTGCCAGAGTGCTTTCCATGGTTTGAACCATGTTTCAGTAACTGCACAGATTCAGAATTCTCCAGGTTATGTAGAGCTCCCAGGGAGTGCAGTTTCTTGTTGATACTCCTAGCACTGAGCAGTAACACCTTTAGTTTGTCCTGAGTAGCTTTTGTTATGTTGGAAGGTTTGTCTCTTTGGCAATGCCTAAAAATGGCAGTATTGGAATGGATAATGTTTTGGCCAATATCCGAACACCTAGCAGTAACAGGTGCAGACCAACCTTGGTAAAGCAGCATAGCCTGTCAATTATGGCCTCCCTGGCTGACAATTACTTAGACCCCTTTGGAATGACACTAGCAGTTAAGCCGGTTGTTAAAGCTGATCATTTTCTGCTGGTATTGTGGGATCATTGCTGGAAATAGTATAATGATGCTTAATGCTAGGCTCATACCTGCCTGAGACACATATTCTGAGAGCTCAGTCATATCTTTCTTAATACAGTCCAAGGCAGTATGTCTTTTGTCTTCATCCCTACATGGACTATGACTGAGTCATACTGATACTTAAGGGTAAGTGACCTGAGTGCTTGTGTGATCTGGCCAATCCTGGCCCTTGACAGGCAACTAACTGTATCCTTCTCCATATCCAGTCTGGTAAGACGGGCATCAGTGTGTCTCACAAAGGAGTCTCCTATGACCAGAATATTGGGTTGTGAAGTGACTGCATTAGAAATCCCAAGTGCTGACATGCTGCAGTAAAGAGACCATAAAAACAGGAGAAGAGCGAATAAAGATTTCTATTTTCCTTAAAATTACTTTTTATGGGGATAAAAAGCCCCCTGCACCTTCCATGTGGGTTGAAATCACCATACACCCCTTGAACTTATATATACCAACTCCAAGAACACCATACCTTGGAGAAAAGGGAATATTCTGATACATGGCATCTCAGGCTTGGTATATATGAGTCTGATCTTTTGAACATTCAACCTCCATATTTCGGGAATTGTTCTAGTCAGTCCTGACATTTCAAATGGTTACCATCATAAGCACATACCCCAGGATTCAATAAACTCCCTTCAGGAATAGTGCTATTCATGCATGAAGTGAACCATGTTCGTTTCAGCATAGCTTTAACAGCAGCACACCTTGCATATTCATGAAGGCATGCTACTGCTAAAGCTAAGCGGACACAAACACTACTGAGTGCAGGGGATGTGTTTAAGTAGTGCATGCACATAAAAACATACTCCCTGCACTCTCAAAGTGCAGTACTGCACTTTTTAAATTCTTTTCAGTGTACATGAACATTGAAAGCAAATAAAATAGAAAAACATTTTCCACAGGCACTGAAGCCTGAGGTGTGAATCAGAGATCGAAGTACAGTAGGGGTGTGCTTAGAGCAGGTACTGTCACCACGCCCCTCACGGTAATCAAAGATGCTGTGCATGCACTTTTCTGGATGCTTTCGGTGTCCACCACCCGGATACTGAAAAGCAGGAAGATCAGAAAACAATGCGGGGGTGTGCTTGACAGGTGCTGTTACCCCCCGCATTGTCAAAGTGCCGTGTGGCACTTTACAGGTAACTTTCAGTGTCCGCCGGACGCACTGAAAGCAGCTATCGAAAAGATATAAATCAGTGTCTACCACACACACCCTGCATTACCCAAAGTGCCCATTAATGGCCATACACTTCAACCTGCCCTAGCAGGTTTTCACAGAGATAGTCCCATGTAGCTTCCTCCGCATACCCTCAACTTCTTAGGAGCGAGAAATCTGGACAAAGCCACTGGTAAATGGGGGACAAAGGCCCAAAAGAAAATGAGGGACACTTTTTAAATATTACCGCTTACAAACTTGGAAAGATTGATACAGAATAACAGTTGTGCATTAACTTTATATGTTCCTGAAAAGGGATATGATACCTGAAACTCAAATGTCTGTCGCATTATCCCTGACTTAACCCGAGGTTTTTGAAAAACGAATACAATTGCAAATTTAGAT
>NC_056731.1:949640451-949688378 GCF_019279795.1 Protopterus annectens | reverse complement strand
TCTTAAAATCTTTTATTAAAATTACTACTGCACTATTTAAGGACTTCCAACTCTGCTTTAACCCTTCTGTACTTAAACATCTTTGTTGTACTATTGCACTATTTAAGGACTTCAAACTCTACTTTAACTCTTCTGTACTTAAAAATCTTTGTCGTACTACTGCACTATTTAAGTACTTCAAACTCTGCTTTAACCCTTTTCTTCTTAAAATCTTTGTTGTACTACTCCACTATTTAAGGACTTCAAACTCTGCTTTAACCCTTCTGTACTTAAAATCTTTGTCGTACTACTGCACTATTTAAGGACTTCAAACTCTGCTTTAACTCTTCTGTACTTAAAAATCTTTGTCGTACTACTGCACCATTTAAGGACTTCAAACTCTGCATTAACCCTTCTGTGCTTAAAATCTTTGTCATACTACTGCCCTATTTAAGGACTTCAAACTCAGCTTTAACCCTTCTGTACCTAAAAATCTTTGTCGTACTACTGCCCTATTTAAGGACTTCAAACTCTGCTTTAACCCTTCTGAACTTAAAAATCTTTGTCCTACTACTGCACTATGAAAGGACTTCAAACTCTGCTTTAACCCTTCTGTACTTAAAATCTTTGTCATACTACTGTACTATTTAAGGACTTCAAACTCTGCTTTAACCCTTCTGTACTTAAAAATCCTTGTCATACAACTGCACTATTTAAGGACTTCAAACTCTGCCTTAACCCTTCTGTACTTAAAAATATTTGTCGTACTACTGCACTATTTAAGGACTTCAAAATCTGCTTTATCCCTTCTGTACTTAAAATCTTTGTCATACTACTGCACTATTAAGGGCTTCAAACTCTGCTTTAACCCTTATGTAGTTAAAAATCTTTGTCGTACTACTGCACTATTTAAGGACTTCAAACTCTGCTTTAACTCTTCTGTAGTTAAAATCTTTGTCGTCTGACTGCACTATTTAAGGACTTCCAACTCTGCTTTAACCCTTCTGTACTTAAAATCTTTGTTGTACTACTGCACTATTTAAGGACTTCAAACTCTGCTTTAACTCTTCTGTACATAAAAATCTTTGTCATTACTACTGCACTATTTAAGGACTTCAAACTCTGCTTTAACCCTTCTCTACTTAAAAATCTTTGTTGTCATTACTACTGCACTATTTAAGGACTTCAAACTCTGCTTTAACCCTTCTGTACTTAAAATCTTTGTCATACTACTGCACTATTTAAGGACTTCAAACTCTGCTTTAACCCTTCTGTACTTAAAATCTTTGTCGTACTACTGCACTATTTAAGGACTTCAAACTCTGCTTTAACCCTTCTGTACTTAAAAATCTTTGTCATACTACTGCACTATTTAAGGACTTCAAACTCTGCTTTAACCCTTCTGTACTTAAAAATCTTTGTCGTACTACTGCACTATTTAAGGACTTCAAACTCTGCTTTAACTCTTCTGTACTTAAAAATATTTGTCGTACTACTACACTATTTAAGGACTTCAAACTCTGCTTTAACCCTTCTGTACTTAAAAATCTTTGTCGTCCTATTGCACTATTTAAGGCTTTCAAACTCTGCTTTAACCCTTCTGTACTTAAAATCTTTGTCATACTGCTGCACTATTTAAGGACTTCAAACTCTGCTTTAACCCTTCTGTACTTAAAATCTTTGTAGTACTGCTGCACTATTTAAGGACTTCAAACTCTGCTTTAACCCTTCTCTTCCAAAAATCTTTGTTGCACTACTGCACTATTTTCTGTTTTCAGATTTTTATGTGTGGTCATTTATAGTTCCATTGTTATGCATTAGAAGTATACAAGACACACATTGGCTACCTATTTTGCCCATTATAACTTAATGATACACATTGAAGCCCTGCTGCATTTGTAAGATATGTACATGAAAAGCTGTGGTGATCTACTCTGTCCTGTAAAATGGTGCACACAATAACCTTTCTGTGTACATACAAGCTATTATCATGTTCTTCATATTGTCAAGCGTGCCTATAATAACATCGTCTTGATACAATAATATGCATAACCTAAAGCGATAAATCTTACGTGGATCCTATGTTCAATAAAAAGGTGTGCGATGTGCTCTATGCAAAAAAATATGAAATTCAGAAAATATTCTTGGACCTATGTATCCCACCGTGTGTGAATGTGGACAGTTTCTGAATCACTTGTCCATGAACTTGATGTGTCAGTCTATTGTGCTTTAAGCTTATTGGCAAGTACAAAACAGGTTGTACTATAATTTTAAAACCTAGAATCAGTTAACTGAGTATGACTGTCATGTGGTTCATGCCTCTGTACCTGATTATTTTAATGAAATAATTCAAGTACTTAGCAGTCATGTCTCTGCTTCTTTACTTAATCATTCTGACAATTTAAGAAATGAGTGTCAGAATTGTAAGTGTTACTAGTCATGCAAATGAATAAGCAAGCAATAATGCCTGACAGGAAGAGTGTTAGAGGAAATAACAGACCAACCCTGAATGCTCCATTATTTACCTATAATGCCCACCCTGTCAGGTATTATTGCAACTGGATAATGAACTATCTGTTAACTCTTTTAGTATATACTTTTATTTATTATTATTTTATTTTTATAAAATTATTTACTCCTCCTAATGTTTAAAAGGTGCTGTAACAAATCTATTTGATGGGAGAAAGTATTTACACCCAAAGTATAAGCTAAGTAAGTATTTAATAACAAACATGCCACACACACACACACACACACACACACACACACACACACATATATAAAAAAATGTGCCTAGCAATTCCAGCCACTTTATTGACTGTGTATACCTCAGATGTCATATTGAAATAAAATAAATAAATGAAAAAATACATAAATAAAAATAATCCATTAAAAAACATTGCAACTCCACACACACTCTGTTTGTCTGTCTCTCTCTCTCTCTCTCTCTCTCACGCATACACATACAGCTTAAGGACTTCAAACTCTGCTTTAACCCTTCTGTACTTAAAAATGTTTGTCGTACTACTGCACTGTTTAAGGACTTCAAACTCTGCTTTAACCCTTCTGTACTTAAAAATCTTTGTCGTACTACTGCACCATTTAAGGACTTCAAACTCTGCTTTAACCTTTTTCTACTTAAAAATCTTTGTCGTACTACTACACTATGTAAGGACTTCAAACTCTGTTTTAATCCTTCTGTACCTAAAAATGTTTGTCGTACTACTGCACTATTTAAGGACTTCAACCTCTGCTTTAACACTTTTGTACTCAAAAATCTTTGTCGTACTACTGCACTTTTTAAGGACTTCAAACTCTGCTTTAACCCTTCTGTACTTAAAAATCTTTGTCATACTACTGCACTATTTAAGAACTCCAAACTCTGCTTTAATCCTTCTGTACTTAAATATCTTTGTCATACTACTGCACTATTTAAGCACTTCAAACTCTGCTTTAACCCTTCTATACTTAAAAGTCTTTGTCGTACTACTGCACTATTTAAGGACTTCAAACTCTGCTTTAACCCTTCAGCACTTAAAAATCTTTGTCGTACTACTGCAATATTTAAGAACTCCAAACTCTGCTTTAACCCTTCTGAACTTAAATATCTTCGTCGTACTACTGCACTACTTAAAAACTTCAAACTCTACTTTAACCCTTCTGTACTTAAAAATCTTTGTTGTACTACTGCACTATTTAAGGACTTCAAACTCTACTTTAACCCTTCGGTACTTAAAAATTTTTGTTGTACTACTGCACTATTTAAGGACTTCAAACTCTACTTTAAACCTTCTGTACTTAAAAATTGTTGTTGTACTAGTTCACTATTTAAGGACTTCAAACTCTGCTTTAACCCTTCTGTACGTAAAAATCTTTGTCATACTACTGCACTATTTAAAGACTTCAAACTCTGATTTAACCCTTCTGTACTTAAAACTCTTTGTCATACTACTGCACTATTTAAGGACTTAAAACTCTGCTTTAACCCTTCTGTACTTAAAAATCTTTGTCGTGCTACTGCACTATTTAAGGACTTCAAACTCAGCTTTAACCCTTCTGTACTTAAAAATCTTTGTCGTACTACTGCACTATTTAAGGACTTCAAACTCTGCTTTAACCCTTCAGCACTTAAAAATCTTTGTCGTACTACTGCACTATTTAAGGACTTCAAACTCTGCTTTAACCCTTCAGCACTTAAAATCTTTGTCGTACTATGGCACTATTTAATGACTTCAAACTCTGCTTTAACCCTTCTGCACTTAAAAACCTTTGTCATACTACTGCACTATTTAAGGACTTCAAACTCTGCTTTAACCCTTCTGCACTTAAAAATCTTTGTTGTACTACTATACTATTTAAGGACTTCAAACTCTACTTTAACCCTTCTGTACTTAAAAATCCTTGTCGTATTACTGCACTATTTAAGGACTTCAAACTCTGCTTTAACCCTTCTGTATTTAAAAATCTTTGTTGTACTACTGCACTATTTAAGGACTTCAAACTCTGCTTTAACCCCTCTATACTTAAAATCTTTGTCACTACTGCACTAATTAAGGACTTCAAAATCTGCTTTAACCCTTCTTCACTTAGAAATCTTTGTCATACTAGTACACTATTTAGGGACTTCAAACTCTGCTTTAACCCTTCAATACTTAAAATGTTTGTCGAACTATTGCACTATTTAGGGACTTCAAACTCTGCTTTAACCCTTCTATACTTAAAATGTTTGTCGTACTACTGCACTATTTAAGGACTTCATACTCAGCTTTAACCCTTCTGTACCTAAAATCGTTGTACTACTGCGCTATTTAAGGACATCAAGCTCAGCGCTAACCATTGTGTACTTAAAAAACTTTGTTGTACCACTGCACTATTTAAGGACTTCAAACTCTGCTTTAACCCTTCTGAACTTGAAAATCGTTGTCGTACTACTGCACTATTTAAGGACTTGAAACAATGCTTTAACCCTTCTGTACTTTAAAATCATTGTCATACTACTGCACTATTTAAGGATTTCAAACTCTGCTTTAACTCTTCTGTACTTAAGAATCATTCTCAACCTACTGCACTATTTAAGGACTTCAAACTCTGCTTTGACCTTTCTGTAATTAAAAATCTTTGTCGTATTATTCCACTATTTATGGACTTCAAACTCTGCATTAACCCTTCTATACTTAAAAATTTTTGTCGTACTACTGCCCTATTTAAGGACTTCAAACTCAGCTTTAACCCTTCTGCACCTAAAAATCTTTGTCATACTACTGAGCTATTTAAAGACATCAAGCTCAGCATTAACCCTTCTGTACTTAGAAAACTTTGTTGTACCACTGCACTATTTAAGGACTTCAAACTCTGCTTTAACCCTTCTGCACTTAAAATCTATGTCATACTACTGCACTATTTAAGGACATCAGACTCTGCTTTAAGCTTTCTGTACTTAAAATCTTTGTCGTACTACTGCACTATTTAAGGACTTCAAACTCTGCTTTAACCCTTCTGCACTGAAAATTTTATCATACTACTGCACTATGAAAGGACTTCAAACTCTGCTTTAACCCTTCTGTACTTAAAAATCTTTGTTGTACTACTGTACTATTTAAGGACTTCAAACTCTACTTTAACCCTTCGGTACTTAAAATCTTTGTTGTACTACTGCACTATTTAAGGACTTCAAACTCTACTTTAAACCTTCTGTACTTAAAAATTGTTGTTGTACTAGTTCACTATTTAAGGACTTCAAACTCTGCTTTAACCCTTCTGTACGTAAAAATCTTTGTCGTACTACTGCACTATTTAAAGACTTCAAACTCTGATTTAACCCTTCTGTACTTAAAACTCTTTGTCATACTACTGCACTATTTAAGGACTTAAAACTCTGCTTTAACCCTTCTGTACTTAAAAATCTTTGTCGTACTACTGCACTATTTAAGGACTTCAAACTCAGCTTTAACCCTTCTGTACTTAAAAATCTTTGTCGTACTACTGCACTATTTAAGGACTTCAAACTCTGCTTTAACCCTTCAGCACTTAAAAATCTTTGTCGTACTACTGCACTATTTAAGGACTTCAAACTCTGCTTTAACCCTTCAGCACTTAAAAATCTTTGTCGTACTATGGCACTATTTAATGACTTCAAACTCTGCTTTAACACTTCTGCACTTAAAAACCTTTGTCATACTACTGCACTATTTAAGAACTTCAAACTCTACTTTAACCCTTCTGTACTTAAAAATCCTTGTCGTATTACTGCACTATTTAAGGACTTCAAACTCTGCTTTAACCCTTCTGTATTTAAAAATCTTTGTTGTACTACTGCACTATTTAAGGACTTCAAACTCTGCTTTAACCCCTCTATACTTAAAAATCTTTGTCGTACTACTGCACTAATTAAGGACTTCAAACTCTGCTTTAACCCTTCTTCACTTAAAAATCTTTGTCGTACTAGTACACTATTTAGGGACTTCAAACTCTGCTTTAACCCTTCTATACTTAAAAATGTTTGTCGAACTATTGCACTATTTAGGGACTTCAAACTCTGCTTTAACCCTTCTGAACTTGAAAATCGTTGTCGTACTACTGCACTATTTAAGGACTTGAAACAATGCTTTAACCCTTCTGTACTTTAAAATCATTGTCATACTACTGCACTATTTAAGGATTTCAAACTCTGCTTTAACTCTTCTGTACTTAAGAATCATTCTCAACCTACTGCACTATTTAAGGACTTCAAACTCTGCTTTGACCTTTCTGTAATTAAAAATCTTTGTCGTATTATTCCACTATTTATGGACTTCAAACTCTGCATTAACCCTTCTATACTTAAAAATTTTTGTCGACTACTGCCCTATTTAAGGACTTCAAACTCAGCTTTAACCCTTCTGCACCTAAAAATCTTTGTCATACTACTGAGCTATTTAAAGACATCAAGCTCAGCATTAACCCTTCTGTACTTAGAAAACTTTGTTGTACCACTGCACTATTTAAGGACTTCAAACTCTGCTTTAACCCTTCTGCACTTAAAAATCTATGTCATACTACTGCACTATTTAAGGACATCAGACTCTGCTTTAAGCTTTCTGTACTTAAAATCTTTGTCACTACTGCACTATTTAAGGACTTCAAACTCTGCTTTAACCCTTCTGCACTGAAAAATTTTATCATACTACTGCACTATGAAAGGACTTCAAACTCTGCTTTAACCCTTCTGTACTTAAAAATCTTTGTTGTACTACTGTACTATTTAAGGACTTCAAACTCTACTTTAACCCTTCGGTACTTAAAAATCTTTGTTGTACTACTGCACTATTTAAGGACTTCAAACTCTACTTTAAACCTTCTGTACTTAAAAATTGTTGTTGTACTAGTTCACTATTTAAGGACTTCAAACTCTGCTTTAACCC
Source organism: Protopterus annectens (assembly GCF_019279795.1). NCBI lineage: Eukaryota > Metazoa > Chordata > Ceratodontiformes > Protopteridae > Protopterus > Protopterus annectens. Next base: position 949,680,999 of record NC_056731.1, on the reverse strand, counting down.
TTCTGTACGTAAAAATCTTTGTCGTACTACTGCACTATTTAAAGACTTCAAACTCTGATTTAACCCTTCTGTACTTAAAACTCTTTGTCATACTACTGCACTATTTAAGGACTTAAAACTCTGCTTTAACCCTTCTGTACTTAAAAATCTTTGTCGTACTACTGCACTATTTAAGGACTTCAAACTCAGCTTTAACCCTTCTGTACTTAAAAATCTTTGTCGTACTACTGCACTATTTAAGGACTTCAAACTCTGCTTTAACCCTTCAGCACTTAAAAATCTTTGTCGTACTACTGCACTATTTAAGGACTTCAAACTCTGCTTTAACCCTTCAGCACTTAAAATCTTTGTCGTACTATGGCACTATTTAATGACTTCAAACTCTGCTTTAACCCTTCTGCACTTAAAAACCTTTGTCATACTACTGCACTATTTAAGAACTTCAAACTCTACTTTAACCCTTCTGTACTTAAAAATCCTTGTCGTATTACTGCACTATTTAAGGACTTCAAACTCTGCTTTAACCCTTCTGTATTTAAAATCTTTGTTGTACTACTGCACTATTTAAGGACTTCAAACTCTGCTTTAACCCCTCTATACTTAAAAATCTTTGTCGTACTACTGCACTAATTAAGGACTTCAAACTCTGCTTTAACCCTTCTTCACTTAAAAATCTTTGTCGTACTAGTACACTATTTAGGGACTTCAAACTCTGCTTTAACCCTTCTATACTTAAAAATGTTTGTCGAACTATTGCACTATTTAGGGACTTCAAACTCTGCTTTAACCCTTCTATACTTAAAATGTTTGTCGTACTACTGCACTATTTAAGGACTTCAAACTCAGCTTTAACCCTTCTGTACCTAAAAGTCGTTGTACTACTGCGCTATTTAAGGACATCAAGCTCAGCGTTAACCATTGTGTACTTAAAAACTTTGTTGTACCACTGCACTATTTAAGGACTTCAAACTCTGCTTTAACCCTTCTGAACTTGAAAATCGTTGTCGTACTACTGCACTATTTAAGGACTTGAAACAATGCTTTAACCCTTCTGTACTTTAAAATCATTGTCATACTACTGCACTATTTAAGGACTTCAAACTCTGCTTTAACTCTTCTGTACTTAAGAATCATTCTCAACCTACTGCACTATTTAAGGACTTCAAACTCTGCTTTGACCTTTCTGTAATTAAAATCTTTGTCGATTATTCCACTATTTATGGACTTCAAACTCTCCATTAACCCTTCTATACTTAAAAATTTTTGTCATACTACTGCCCTATTTAAGGACTTCAAACTCAGCTTTAACCCTTCTGTACCTAAAAATCTTTGTCATACTACTGAGCTATTTAAGGACATCAAGCTCAGCATTAACCCTTCTGTACTTAGAAAACTTTGTTGTACCACTGCACTATTTAAGGACTTCAAACTCTGCTTTAACCCTTCTGCACTTAAAAATCTATGTCATACTACTGCACTATTTAAGGACATCAGACTCTGCTTTAAGCTTTCTATACTTAAAAATCTTTGTCGTACTACTGCACTATTTAAGGACTTCAAACTCTGCTTTAACCCTTCTGCACTGAAAAATTTTATCGTACTACTGCACTATGAAAGGACTTCAAACTCTGCTTTAACCCTTCTGTACTTAAAAATCTTTGTTGTACTACTGTACTATTTAAGGACTTCAAACTCTGTGTTAACCCTTCTGTACTTAAAAATCTTTGTTGTACTACTGCACTATTTAAGGACTTCAAACTCTGCTTTAACCCTTCTGTACTTAAAACTCTTTGTCGCACTACTCCAATATTTTAGGACATCAAACTCTGCCTTAACTCTTCTGTGCTTAAAAATCTTTGTCATACAACTGCACTATTTAAGGACTTCAAATTCTGCAATAACCCTTCTGTACTTAAAAATCTTTGTCGTACTTCTGCACTATTTAAGGACTTCAAACCCTACTTTATCCCTTCTGTACTTAAAAGTCTTTGTCGTACTACTGCACTATTTAAGGACTTCAAACTCTGCTTTAATCCTTCTGTACCTAAAAATGTTTGTCATACTACTGCACTATTTAAGGACTAGAAACTCTGCTTTAACCCTTCTGTACTTAAAAATGTTTGTAGTACTATTGCAGTATTTAAGAACTTCAAACTCTACTTTAACCCTTCTGAACTTAAAAATCGTTGTCGTACTACTGCACTATTTAAGGACTTGAAACAATGCTTTAACCCTTCTGTACTTTAAAATCAATGTCATACTACTGCACTATTTAAGGACTTCAAACTCTGCTTTAACTCTTCAGTACTTAAGAATCATTGTCAACCTACTGCACTATTTAAGGACTTCAAACTCTGCTTTAACCTTTCTGTAATTAAAAATCTTTGTCGTATTATTCCATTATTTAAGGACTTCAAACTCTGCTTTAACCCTTCTATACTTAAAAATGTTTGTCGTACTACTGCACTATTTAAGGACTTCAAACTCTGCATTAACCCTTCTGTACTTAAAAATCTTTGTCGTACTACTGCCCTATTTAAGGACTTCAAACTCAGCTTTAACCCTTCTGTACCGAAAAATCTTTGTCGTACTACTGAGCTATATAAGGACATCAAGCTCAGCGTTAACCCTTCTGTACTTAAAAAACTTTGTTGAACCACTGCAATATTTAAGGACTTCAAACTCTGCTTTAACAGTTCTGCATTTAATAATCTATGTCATACTACTGCACTATTTAAGGACGTCAGACTCTGCTTTAAGCTTTCTGTACTTAAAAATCTTTGTCGTACTACTGCACTATTTAAGGACTTCAAACTCTGCTTTAACCCTTCTGCACTGAAAAATCTTTGTCGTACTACTGCACTATGAAAGGACTTCAAACTCTGCTTTAACCCTTCTGTACTTAAAAATCTTTGTCGTACTACTGTACTATTTGAGGGCTTCAAACTCTGCTTTAACCCTTCTGTACTTAAAAATCCTTATCATAAAACTGCACGATTTAAGGACTTCATACTCTGCTTTAACCCTTCTGTACTTAAAAATCTTTCTTGTACTACTGCACTATTTAAGGACTTCAAACTCTGCTTAAACACTTCTGTACTTAAAATTTTTTGTTGTACTACTGCACTATTTAAGGACTTCAATCTCTGCTTTAACACTTGTGTACTTAAAAGTCTTTGCTATACTACTGCACTATTATAGGACATCATACGCTGCCTTAACCCTTCTGTACTTAAAAATATTTGTCGTACTACTGCACTATTTAAGGACTTCAAAATCTGCTTTATCCCTTCTGTACTTAAAATTTTTTGTCATACTACTGCACTATTTAAGGGCTTCAAACTCTGCTTTAACCCTTGTGTAGTTAAAAATCTTTGTCGTACTACTGAACTATTTAAGGACTTCAAACTCTGCTTTAACTCTTCTGTAGTTAAAAATCTTTGCCGTACTACTGCACTGTTTAAGGACTTCAAACTCTGCTTTAACCCTTCTATACTTAAAAATCTTTGTCATACTACTGCACTATTTAAGGACTTGAAACTCTGCTTTAACCCTTCTCTACTTAAAAATCTTTCTTGTGCTACTGCACTATTTAAGGACTTCAAACTCTGCTTTAACCCTTCTGTGCTTAAAAATCTTTGTTGTACTACTGCACTTTTTCAGGACTTTATACTCTGCTTTAACCCTTCTGTAGTTAAAAATCTTTGTTGTACTACTGCTCTATTTAAGGACTTCAAACTCTGCTTTAACCCTTCTATACTTAAAAATCTTTGTCAAACTACTGCACTATTTAAGGACTTGAAACTCTGCTTTAACTCTTCAGTACTTAAATATCTTTGTCATACTACTGCACTATTTAAGGACTTTAAACTCTGCTTTAACCCTTCTGTGCTTAATCTATATCATACTACTGCACTATTTAAGGACGTCAGACTCTGCTTTAAGCTTTCTGTAATTAAAAATCTTTGTCGTACTACTGCACTATTTAAAGGCTTCAAACTCTGCTTTAACCCTTCTGTACTTAAAAATCTTTGTCTTACTACTGCACTATTTAGGGACTTCAAACTCTGCTTTAAACCTTCTGTACTTAAAAATATTTGTTGTACCACTACACTATTTAAGAACTTCAAACTCTGCTTTAACCCTTCTGTTCTTAAAAATCTTTGTCGTACTGCTGCACTATTTAAAGACTTCAAACTCTGCTTTAACCCTTCTGTACTTAAAACTCTTTGTCGTACTTCTCCAATATTTTAGGACTTCAAACTCTGCCTTAACCCTTCTGTACTTAAAAATCTTTGTCATACAACTGCACTATTTAAGGACTTCAAATTCTGCTATAACCCTTCTGTACTTAAAAATCTTTGTCTTACTTCTGCACTATTTAAGGACTTCAAACCCTGCTTTATCCCTTCTGTACTTAAAAGTCTTTGTCGTACTACTGCACTATTTAAGGACTTCAAACTCTGCTTTAATCCTTCTGTACCTAAAAATGTTTGTCATACTACTGCACTATTTAAGGACTAGAAACTCAGCTTTAACCCTTCTGTACCTAAAAATCTTTGTCGTACTACTGTGCTATTTAAGGACATCAAGCTCAGCATTAACCCTTCTGTACTTAAAAAAACTTTGTTGTACCACTGCACTATTTAAGGACTTCAAACTCTGCTTTAACTCTTCTGTACTTAAGAATCACTGTCAACCTACTGCACTATTTAAAGACTTCAAATTCTGCTTTGACCTTTCTGTAATTAAAAATCTTTGTCATATTATTCCACTATTTAAGGACTTCAAACTCTGCATTAACCCTTCTATACTTAAAAATTTTTGTCGTACTACTTCCCTCTTTAAGGACTTCAAACTCAGCTTTAACCCTTCTGTACCTAAAAATCTTTGTCGTACTACTGAGCTATTTAAGGATATCAAGCTCAGCGTTAACCCTTCTGTAGTTAAAAATCTTTGGCGTACTACTGCACTATTTAAGGACTTCCAACTCTGCTTTAACCCTTCTGTACTTAAAAAACTTTGTTGTACCACTGCACTATTTAAGGACTTCAAACTCTGCATTAACCCTTCTGCACTTAAAAATCTATGTCATACTACTGCACTATTTAAGGACGTCAGGCTCTGCTTTAAGCTTTCTGTACTTAAAAATCTTTGTCGTACTACTGTACTATTTAAGGACTTCAAACTCTGCTTTAACCCTTCTGCACTGAAAAATCTTTGTCATACTACTGCACTATGAAAGGACTTCAAACTCTGCTTTAACCCTTCTGTACTTAAAAATCTTTGTCGTACTACTGTACTATTTAAGGACTTCAAACTCTGTGTTAGCCCTTCTGTACTTAAAAATCTTTGTTGTACTACTGCACTATTTAAGGACTTCAAACTCTGCTTTAACCCTTCCGTACTTAAAAATCGTTGTCGCACTACTGTACTATTTAAGGACTTCAAACTCTGCTTTAACCCTTCTCTTCCAAAAAATCTTTGTTGTACTACTGCACTATTTAAGGACTTCAAACTCTGCTTTAACTCTTCTGTACTTAAAAATCTTTGTCATACAACTGCACTATTTAAGGACTTCAAATTCTGCTATAACCCTTCTGTACTTAAAAATCTTTGTCGTACTTCTGCACTATTTAAGGACTTCAAACCCTGCTTTATCCCTTCTGTACTTAAAAGTCTTTGTCGTACTACTGCACTATTTAAGGACTTCAAACTCTGCTTTAATCCTTCTGTACCTAAAAATGTTTGTCATACTACTGCACTATTTAAGGACTAGAAACTCAGCTTTAACCCTTCTGTACCTAAAAATCTTTGTCGTACTACTGTGCTATTTAAGGACATCAAGCTCAGCATTAACCCTTCTGTACTTAAAAAACTTTGTTGTACCACTGCACTATTTAAGGACTTCAAACTCTGCTTTAACCCTTCTGAACTTAAAAATTGTTGTCGTACTACTGCACTATTTAAGGACTTGAAACAATGCTTTAACCTTTCTGTACTTTAAAATCATTGTCATACTACTGCACTATTTAAGGACTTCAAACTCTGCTTTAACTCTTCTGTACTTAAGAATCACTGTCAACCTACTGCACTATTTAAGGACTTCAAATTCTGCTTTGACCTTTCTGTAATTAAAAATCTTTGTCGTATTATTCCACTATTTAAGGACTTCAAACTCTGCATTAACCCTTCTATACTTAAAAATTTTTATCGTACTACTTCCCTCTTTAAGGACTTCAAACTCAGCTTTAACCCTTCTGTACCTAAAAATCTTTGTCGTACTACTGAGCTATTTAAGGATATCAAGCTCAGCGTTAACCCTTCTGTAGTTAAAAATCTTTGTCGTACTACTGCACTATTTAAGGACTTCCAACTCTGCTTTAACCCTTCTGTACTTAAAAAACTTTGTTGTACCACTGCACTATTTAAGGACTTCAAACTCTGCTTTAACCCTTCTGCACTTAAAATCGATGTCATACTACTGCACTATTTAAGGACGTCAGACTCTGCTTTAAGCTTTCTGTACTTAAAAATCTTTGTCGTACTACTGCACTATTTAAGGACTTCAAACTCTGCTTTAACCCTTCTGCACTGAAAAATCTTTGTCGTACTACTGCACTATGAAAGGACTTCAAACTCTGCTTTAACCCTTCTGTACTTAAAAATCTTTGTCGTACTACTGTACTATTTAAGGACTTCAAACTCTGTCTTAACCCTTCTGTACTTAAAATTCTTTGTTGTACTACTGCACTATTTAAGGACTTCAAACTCTGCTTTAACCCTTCTGTACTTAAAAATCGTTTTCGCACTACTGTACTATTTAAGGACTTCAAACTCTGCTTTAACCCTTCTCTTCCAAAAAATCTTTGTTGTACTACTGCACTATTTAAGGACTTCAAACTCTGCTTTAACTCTAATGTACTTAAAAATCTTTGTCATACAACTGCACTATTTAAGGACTTCAAATTCTGCTATAACCCTTCTGTACTTAAAAATCTTTGTCGTACTTCTGCACTATTTAAGGACTTCAAACTCTGCTTTAATTCTTCTGTACCTAAAAATGTTTGTCATACTACTGCACTATTTAAGGACTAGAAACTCTGCTTTAACCCTTCTGTACTTAAAAATGTTTGTAGTACTACTGCACTATTTAAGGACTTCAAACTCTGCTTTAACCCTTCTGAACTTAAAAATCGTTGTCGTACTACTGCACTATTTAAGGACTTGAAACAATGCTTTAACCCTTCTGTACTTTAAAATCATTGTCATATCACTGCACTAGTTAAGGACTTCAAACTCTGCTTTAACTCTTCTGTACTTAAGAATCATTGTCAACCTACTGAACTATTTAAGGACTTCAAACCCTGCTTTAACCTTTCTGTAATTAAAAATTTTTGTCGTATTATTCCATTATTTAAGGAATTCAAACTCTGCTTTAACCCTTCTGTACTTAAAAATGTTTGTCATACTACTGCACTATTTAAGGACTTCAAACTCTGCATTAACCCTTCTGTACTTAAAAATCTTTGTCGTACTACTGCCCTATTTAAGGACTTCAAACTCAGCTTTAACCCTTCTGTACCTAAAAATCTTTGTCGTACTACTGAGCTATTTAAGGACATCAAGCTCAGCTTTAACCCTTATGTACTTAAAAAACTTTGTTGTACTACTGCACTATTTAAAGACTTCAAACTCTGCTTTAACCCTTCTGCACTTAATAATCTGTCATACTACTGCACTATTTAAGGACGTCAGACTCTGCTTTAAGCTTTCTGTACTTAAAAATCTTTGTCGTACTATTGCACTATTTAAGGACTTCAAACTCTGCTTTAACCATTCTGCACTGAAAAATCTTTGTCGTACTACTGCACTATGAAAGGACTTCAAACTCTGCTTTAACGCTTCTGTACTTAAAATTTTTTGCTGCACTACTGCACTATTTAAGGACTTCAATCTCTGCTTTAACCCTTGTGTACTTAAAAGTCTTTGCTATACTACTGCACTATTATAGGACATCATACTCTGCCTTAACCCTTCTGTACTTAAAAATATTTGTCGTACTACTGCACTATTTAAGGACTTCAAAATCTGCTTTATCCCTTCTGTACTTAAAAATCTTTGTCATACTACTGCACTATTTAAGGGCTTCAAACTCTGCTTTAACCCTTGTGTAGTTAAAAATCTTTGTCGTACTACTGCACAATTTAAGAACTCCAAACTCTGCTTTAACCCTTGTATACTTAAAAATCTTTGTCATACTACTGCACTATTTAAGGACTTGAAACTCTGCTTTAACCCTTCTCTACTTAAAATCTTTCTTGTGCTTCTGCACTATTTAAGGACTTCAAACTCTGCTTTAACCCTTCTGTACTTAAAAATCTTTTTTGTACTACTGTACTATTTAAGGACTTCATACTCTGCTTTAACCCTTCTGTAGTTAAAAATCTTTGTTGTACTACTGCTCTATTTAAGGACTTCAAACTCTGCTTTAACCCTTCTATACTTAAAAATCTTTGTCATACTACTGCACTATTTAAGGACTTGAAACTCTGCTTTAACTCTTCTGTACTTAAATATCTTTGTCATACTACTGCACTATTTAAGGACTTTAAACTCTGCTTTAACCCTTCTGTACTTAAAAATCTTTGTCATACAACTGCACTATTTAAGGACTTCAAATTCTGCTGTAACCCTTCTGTACTTAAAAATCCTTGTCGTTCTTCTGCACTATTTAAGGACTTCAAACCCTGCTTTATCCCTTCTGTACTTAAGAATCATTGTCAACCTACTGCACTATTTAAGGACTTCAAACTCTGCTTTAACCTTTCTGTAATTAAAAATCTTTGTCGTATTATTCCATTATTTAAGGACTTCAAACTCTGCTTTAACCCTTCTGTACTTAAAAATGTTTGTCATACTACTGCACTATTTAAGGACTTGAAACTCTGCTTTAACCCTTCTCTACTTAAAAAGCTTTGTCGTACTACTGCACTATTTAAGGACTTCAAACTCTGCTTTAAAACTTCTGTACTTAAAAATCTTTGCCATACTACTGCACTATTTAAAGGCTTCAAACTCTGCTTTAACCCTTCTGTACTTAAAAATCTTTGTTGTACTACTGCACTATTTAAGGACTTCAAATTCTGCTTTAACCCTTCTGTACTTAAAAACTTTAGTCATACTACTGCACTGTTTAAGAACTTCAAACTCTGCTTTAACCCTTCTGTACTTAAAAATCTTTGTCTTACTACTGTACTATTTAGGGACTTCAAACTCAGCTTTAACCCTTCTGTACTTAAAAATCTTTGTTGTACCACTACACTATTTAAGAACTTCAAACTCTGCTTTAACCCTTCTGTTCTTAAAAATCTTTGTCGTACTGCTGCACTATTTAAAGACTTCAAACTCTGCTTTAACCCTTCTGTACTTAAAACTCTTTGTCATACTACTCCAATATTTTAGGACTTCAAACTCTGCCTTAACCCTTCTGTACTTAAAAATCTTTGTCATACAACTGCACTATTTAAGGACTTCAAATTCTGCTGTAACCCTTCTGTACTTAAAAATCCTTGTCATTCTTCTGCACTATTTAAGGACTTCAAACCCTGCTTTATCCCTTCTGTACTTAAGAATCATTGTCAACCTACTGCACTATTTAAGGACTTCAAACTCTGCTTTAACCTTTCTGTAACTAAAAATCTTTGTCGTATTATTCCATTATTTAAGGACTTCAAACTCTGCTTTAACCCTTCTGTACTTAAAAATGTTTGTCATACTACTGCACTATTTAAGGACTTGAAACTCTGCTTTAACCCTTCTCTACTTAAAAAGCTTTGTCGTACTACTGCACTATTTAAGGACTTCAAACTCTGCTTTAAAACTTCTGTACTTAAAAATCTTTGCCATACTACTGCACTATTTAAAGGCTTCAAACTCTGCTTTAACCCTTCTGTACTTAAAAATCTTTGTTGTACTACTGCACTATTTAAGGACTTCAAATTCTGCTTTAACCCTTCTGTACTTAAAAACTTTAGTCATACTACTGCACTGTTTAAGAACTTCAAACTCTGCTTTAACCCTTCTGTACTTAAAAATCTTTGTCTTACTACTGTACTATTTAGGGACTTCAAACTCTGCTTTAACCCTTCTGTACTTAAAAATCTTTGTTGTACCACTACACTATTTAAGAACTTCAAACTCTGCTTTAACCCTTCTGTTCTTAAAAATCTTTGTCATTGCTGCACTATTTAAAGACTTCAAACTCTGCTTTAACCCTTCCGTACTTAAAACTCTTTGTCATACTACTCCAATATTTTAGGACTTCAAACTCTGCCTTAACCCTTCTGTACTTAAAAATCTTTGTCATACAACTGCACTATTTAAGGACTTCAAATTCTGCTGTAACCCTTCTGTACTTAAAAATCCTTGTCATTCTTCTGCACTATTTAAGGACTTCAAACCCTGCTTTATCCCTTCTGTACTTAAGAATCATTGTCAACCTACTGCACTATTTAAGGACTTCAAACTCTGCTTTAACCTTTCTGTAATTAAAAATCTTTGTCGTATTATTCCATTATTTAAGGACTTCAAACTCTGCTTTAACCCTTCTGTACTTAAAAATGTTTGTCATACTACTGCACTATTTAAGGACTTGAAACTCTGCTTTAACCCTTCTCTACTTAAAATCTTTCTTGTGCTTCTGCACTATTTAAGGACTTCAAACTCTGCTTTAACTCTTCTGTACTTAAGAATCATTGTCAGCCTACTGCACTATTTAAGGACTTCAAACTCTGCTTTAACCTTTCTGTAATTAAAAATCTTTGTCGTATTATTCCATTATTTAAGGACTTCAAACTCTGCTTTAACCCTTCTGTACTTAAAAATGTTTGTCGTACTACTGCACTATTTAAGGACTTCAAACTCTGCATTAACCCTTCTGTACTTAAAAATCTTTGTCGTACTACTGCCCTATTTAAGGGCTTCAAACTCAGCTTTACCCTTCTGTACCTAAAAATCTTTGTCGTACTACTAAGCTATTTAAGGACATCAAGCTCAGTGTTAACCCTTCTGTACTTAAAAATCTTTGTCGTACTACTGTACTATTTAAGGACTTCAAACTCTGCTTTAACCCTTCTGTACTTAAAAATCCTTGTCATACAACTGCACTATTTAAAGACTTCATACTCTGCTTTAACCCTTCTGTACTTAAAAATCTTTCTTATTCTACTGCACTATTTAAGGACTTCAAACTCTGCTTTAACCCTTCTGTACTTAAAATTTTTTGTTGTACTATTGCACTATTTAAGGACTTCAATCTCTGCTTTAACCCTTGTGTAGTTAAAAATCTTTGTCGTACTACTGCACTATTTAAGGACTTCAAACTCTGCTTTAACTCTTCTGTAGTTAAAAATCTTTGCCGTACTACTGCACTGTTTAAGGACTTCAAACTCTGCTTTAACCCTTCTATACTTAAAAATCTTTGTCATACTACTGCACTATTTAAGGACTTGAAACTCTGCTTTAACCCTTCTCTACTTAAAAATCTTTCTTGTGCTACTGCACTATTTAAGGACTTCAAACTCTGCTTTAACCCTTCTGTACTTAAAAATCTTTGTTGTACTACTGCACTTTTTAAGGACTTTATACTCTGCTTTAACCTTTCTGTAGTTAAAAATCTTTGTTGTACTACTGCTCTATTTAAGGACTTCAAACTCTGCTTTAACCCCTCTATACTTAAAAATATTTGTCATACTACTGCACTATTTAAGGACTTGAAACTCTGCTTTAACTCTTCTGTACTTAAATATCTTTGTCATACTACTGCACTATTTAAGGACTTTAAACTCTGCTTTAACCCTTCTGTACTTAATCTATGTCATACTACTGCACTATTTAAGGACGTCAGACTCTGCTTTAAGCTTTCTGTAATTAAAAATCTTTGTCGTACTTTTGCACTATTTAAAGGCTTCAAACTCTGCTTTAACCCTTCTGTACTTAAAAATCTTTGTCTTACTACTGCACTATTTAGGGACTTCAAACTCTGCTTTAAACCTTCTGTACTTAAAAATATTTGTTGTACCACTACACTATTTAAGAACTTCAAACTCTGCTTTAACCCTTCTGTTCTTAAAAATCTTTGTCGTACTGCTGCACTATTTAAAGACTTCAAACTCTGCTTTAACCCTTCTGTACTTAAAACTCTTTGCCGTACTACTCCAATATTTTAGGACTTCAAACTCTGCCTTAACCCTTCTGTATTTAAAAATCTTTGTCATACAACTGCACTATTTAAGGACTTCAAATTCTGCTATAACCCTTCTGTACTTAAAAATCTTTGTCGTACTTCTGCACTATTTAAGGACTTCAAACCCTGCTTTATCCCTTCTGTACTTAAAAGTCTTTGTCGTACTACTGCACTATTTAAGGACTTCAAACTCTGCTTTAATCCTTCTGTACCTAAAAATGTTTGTCATACTACTGCACTATTTAAGGACTAGAAACTCAGCTTTAACCCTTCTGTACCTAAAAATCTTTGTCGTACTACTGTGCTATTTAAGGACATCAAGCTCAACATTAACCCTTCTGTACTTAAAAAACTTTGTTGTACCACTGCACTATTTAAGGACTTCAAACTGTGCTTTAACCCTTCTGAACTTAAAAATTGTTGTCGTACTACTGCACTATTTAAGGACTTGAAACAATGCTTTAATCTTTCTGTACTTTAAAATCATTGTCATACTACTGCACTATTTAAGGACTTCAAACTCTGCTTTAACTCTTCTGTACTTAAGAATCACTGTCAACCTACTGCACTATTTAAGGACTTCAAATTCTGCTTTGACCTTTCTGTAATTAAAAATTTTTGTCGTATTATTCCACTATTTAAGGACTTCAAACTCTGCATTAACCCTTCTATACTTAAAAATTTTTGTCGTACTACTTCCCTCTTTAAGGACTTCAAACTCAGCTTTAACCCTTCTGTACCTAAAAATCTTTGTCGTACTACTGAGCTATTTAAGGATATCAAGCTCAGCGTTAACCCTTCTGTAGTTAAAAATCTTTGTCGTACTACTGCACTATTTAAGGACTTCCAACTCTGCTTTAACCCTTCTGTACTTAAAAAACTTTGTTGTACCACTGCACTATTTAAGGACTTCAAACTCTGCATTAACCCTTCTGCACTTAAAAATCTATGTCATACTACTGCACTACTTAAGGACGTCAGACTCTGCTTTAAGCTTTCTGCACTGAAAAATCTTTGTCGTACTACTGCACTATTTAAGGACTTCAAACTCTGCTTTAACCCTTCTGTACTTAAAAATCTTTGTCGTACTACTGTACTATTTAAGGACTTCAAACTCTGTGTTAACCCTTCTGTACTTAAAAATCTTTGTTGTACTACTGCACTATTTAAGGACTTCAAACTCTGCTTTAACCCTTCTGTACTTAAAAATCGTTGTCGCACTACTGTACTATTTAAGGACTTCAAACTCTGCTTTAACCCTTCTCTTCCAAAAAATCTTTGTTGTACTACTGCACTATTTAAGGACTTCAAACTCTGCTTTAACTTTTCTGTACTTAAAAATCTTTGTCATACAACTGCACTATTTAAGGACTTCAAATTCTGCTATAACCCTTCTGTACTTAAAAATCTTTGTCGTACTTCTGCACTATTTAAGGACTTCAAACCCTGCTTTATCCCTTCTGTCCTTAAAAGTCTTTGTCGTACTACTGCACTATTTAAGGACTTCAAACTCTGCTTTAATCCTTCTGTACCTAAAAATGTTTGTCATACTACTGCACTATTTAAGGACTAGAAACTCAGCTTTAACCCTTCTGTACCTAAAAATCTTTGTCGTACTACTGTGCTATTTAAGGACATCAAGCTCAGCATTAACCCTTCTGTACTTAAAAATCTTTGTTGTACCACTGCACTATTTAAGGACTTCAAACTCTGCTTTAACCCTTCTGAACTTAAAAATTGTTGTCGTACTACTGCACTATTTAAGGACTTGAAACAATGCTTTAATCTTTCTGTACTTTAAAATCATTGTCATACTACTGCACTATTTAAGGACTTCAAACTCTGCTTTAACTCTTCTGTACTTAAGAATCACTGTCAACCTACTGCACTATTTAAGGACTTCAAATTCTGCTTTGACCTCTCTGTAATTAAAAATTTTTGTCGTATTATTCCACTATTTAAGGACTTCAAACTCTGCATTAACCCTTCTATACTTAAAAATTTTTGTCGTACTACTTCCCTCTTTAAGGACTTCAAACTCAGCTTTAACCCTTCTGTACCTAAAAATCTTTGTCGAACTACTGAGCTATTTAAGGATATCAAGCTCAGCGTTAACCCTTCTGTAGTTAAAAATCTTTGTTGTACTACTGCACTATTTAAGGACTTCCAACTCTGCTTTAACCCTTCTGTACTTAAAAAACTTTGTTGTACCACTGCACTATTAAAGGACTTCAAACTCTGCATTAACCCTTCTGCACTTAAAAATCTATGTCATACTACTGCACTATTTAAGGACGTCAGACTCTGCTTTAAGCTTTCTGCACTGAAAAATCTTTGTCGTACTACTGCACTATTTAAGGACTTCAAACTCTGCTTTAACCCTTCTGTACTTAAAAATCTTTGTCGTACTACCGTACTATTTAAGGACTTCAAACTCTGTGTTAACCCTTCTGTACTTAAAAATCTTTGTTGTACTACTGCACTATTTAAGGATTTCAAACTCTGCTTTAACCCTTCTGTACTTAAAAATCATTGTCGCACTACTGTACTATTTAAGGACTTCAAACTCTGCTTTAACCCTTCTCTTCCAAAAAATCTTTGTTGTACTACTGCACTATTTAAGGACTTCAAACTCTGCTTTAACTTTTCTGTACTTAAAAATCTTTGTCATACAACTGCACTATTTAAGGACTTCAAATTCTGCTATAACCCTTCTGTACTTAAAAATCTTTGTCGTACTTCTGCACTATTTAAGGACTTCAAACCCTGCTTTATCCCTTCTGTCCTTAAAAGTCTTTGTCGTACTACTGCACTATTTAAGGACTTCAAACTCTGCTTTAATCCTTCTGTAACTAAAAATGTTTGTCATACTACTGCACTATTTAAGGACTAGAAACTCAGCTTTAACCCTTCTGTACCTAAAAATCTTTGTCGTACTACTGTGCTATTTAAGGACATCAAGCTCAGCATTAACCCTTCTGTACTTAAAAAACTTTGTTGTACCACTGCACTATTTAAGGACTTCAAACTCTGCTTTAACCCTTCTGAACTTAAAAATTGTTGTCGTACTACTGCACTATTTAAGGACTTGAAACAATGCTTTAACCTTCCTGTACTTTAAAATCATTGTCATACTACTGCACTATTTAAGGACTTCAAACTCTGCTTTAACTCTTCTGTACTTAAGAATCACTGTCAACCTACTGCACTATTTAAGGACTTCAAATTCTGCTTTGACCTTTCTGTAATTAAAAATTTTTGTCGTATTATTCCACTATTTAAGGACTTCAAACTCTGCATTAACCCTTCTATACTTAAAAATTTTTGTCGTACTACTTCCCTCTTTAAGGACTTCAAACTCAGCTTTAACCCTTCTGTACCTAAAAATCTTTGTCGTACTACTGAGCTATTTAAGGATATCAAGCTCAGCGTTAACCCTTCTGTAGTTAAAAATCTTTGTCGTACTACTGCACTATTTAAGGACTTCCAACTCTGCTTTAACCCTTCTGTACTTAAAAAACTTTGTTGTACCACTGCACTATTTAAGGACTTCAAACTCTGCTTTAACCCTTCTGCACTTAAAAATCTATGTCATACTACTGCACTATTTAAGGACGTCAGACTCTGCTTTAAGCTTTCTGTACTTAAAAATCTTTGTCGTACTACTGCACTATTTAAGGACTTCAAACTCTGCTTTAACCCTTCTGCACTGAAAAATCTTTGTCGTACTACTGCACTATGAAAGGACTTCAAACTCTGCTTTAACCCTTCTGTACTTAAAAATCTTTGTCGTACTACTGTACTATTTAAGGACTTCAAACTCTGTCTTAACCCTTCTGTACTTAAAAATCTTTGTTGTACTACTGCACTATTTAAGGACTTCAAACTCTGCTTTAACCCTTCTGTACTTAAAAATCATTGTCGCACTACTGTACTATTTAAGGATTTCAAACTCTGCTTTAACCCTTCTCTTCCAAAAAATCTTTGTTGCACTACTGCACTATTTAAGGACTTCAAACTCTGCTTTAACTCTTCTGTACTTAAAAATCTTTGTCATACAACTGCACTATTTAAGGACTTCAAATTCTGCTATAACCCTTCTGTACTTAAAAATCTTTGTCGTACTTCTGCACTATTTAAGGACTTCAAACTCTGCTTTAATCCTTCTGTACCTAAAAATGTTTGTCATACTACTGCACTATTTAAGGACTAGAAACTCTGCTTTAACCCTTCTGTACTTAAAAATGTTTGTAGTACTACTGCACTATTTAAGGACTTCAAACTCTGCTTTAACCCTTCTGAACTTAAAAATTGTTGTCGTTCTACTGCACTATTTAAGGACTTGAAACAATGCTTTAACCCTTCTGTACTTTAAAATCATTGTCATACTACTGCACTAGTTAAGGACTTCAAACTCTGCTTTAACTCTTCTGTACTTAAGAATCATAGTCAACCTACTGAACTATTTAAGGACTTCAAACCCTGCTTTAACCTTTCTGTAATCAAAAATCTTTGTCGTATTATTCCATTATTTAAGGACTTCAAACTCTGCTTTAACCCTTCTGTACTTAAAAATTTTTGTCGTACTACTTCCCTCTTTAAGGACTTCAAACTCAGCTTTAACCCTTCTGTACCTAAAAATCTTTGTTGTACTACTGAGCTATTTAAGGATATCAAGCTCAGCGTTAACCCTTCTGTAGTTAAAAATCTTTGTTGTACTACTGCACTATTTAAGGACTTCCAACTCTGCTTTAACCCTTCTGTACTTAAAAAACTTTGTTGTACCACTGCACTATTTAAGGACTTCAAACTCTGCTTTAACCCTTCTGCACTTAAAAATCGATGTCATACTACTGCACTATTTAAGGACGTCAGACTCTGCTTTAAGCTTTCTGTACTTAAAAATCTTTGTCGTACTACTGCACTATTTAAGGACTTCAAACTCTGCTTTAACCCTTCTGCACTGAAAAATCTTTGTCGTACTACTGCACTATGAAAGGACTTCAAACTCTGCTTTAACCCTTCTGTACTTAAAAATCTTTGTCGTACTACTGTACTATTTAAGGACTTCAAACTCTGTCTTAACCCTTCTGTACTTAAAAATCTTTGTTGTACTACTGCACTATTTAAGGACTTCAAACTCTGCTTTAACCCTTCTGTACTTAAAAATCATTGTCGCACTACTGTACTATTTAAGGACTTCAAACTCTGCTTTAACCCTTCTCTTCCAAAAAATCTTTGTTGTACTACTGCACTATTTAAGGACTTCAAACTCTGCTTTAACTCTTCTGTACTTAAAAATCTTTGTCATACAACTGCACTATTTAAGGACTTCAAATTCTGCTATAACCCTTCTGTACTTAAAAATCTTTGTTGTACTTCTGCACTATTTAAGGACTTCAAACTCTGCTTTAATCCTTCTGTACCTAAAAATGTTTGTCATACTACTGCACTATTTAAGGACTAGAAACTCTGCTTTAACCCTTCTGTACTTAAAAATGTTTGTAGTACTACTGCACTATTTAAGGACTTCAAACTCTGCTTTAACCCTTCTGAACTTAAAAATTGTTGTCGTACTACTGCACTATTTAAGGACTTGAAACAATGCTTTAACCCTTCTGTACTTTAAAATCATTGTCATACTACTGCACTAGTTAAGGACTTCAAACTCTGCTATAACTCTTCTGTACTTAAGAATCATAGTCAACCTACTGAACTATTTAAGGACTTCAAACCCTGCTTTAACCTTTCTGTAATCAAAAATCTTTGTCGTATTATTCCATTATTTAAGGACTTCAAACTCTGCTTTAACCCTTCTGTACTTAAAAATGTTTGTCATATTACTGCACTATTTAAGGACTTCAAACTCTGCATTAACCCTTCTGTACTTAAAAATCTTTGTCGTACTACTGCCCTATTTAAGGACTTCAAACTCAGCTTTAACCCTTCTGTACCTAAAAATCTTTGTCGTACTACTGAGCTATTTAAGGACATCAAGCTCAGCGTTAACCCTTCTGTACTTAAAAAACTTTGTTGTACCACTGCACTATTTAAGGACTTCAAACTCTGCTTTAACCCTTCTGCACTGAAAAATCTTTGTCCTACTACTGCACTATGAAAGGACTTCAAACTCTGCTTTAACCCTTCTGTACTTAAAAATCTTTGTCATACTACTGTACTATTTAAGGACTTCAAACTCTGCTTTAACCCTTCTGTACTTAAAAATCCTTGTCATACAACTGCACTATTTAAGGACTTCATACTCTGCTTTAACCCTTCTGTACTTAAAAATCTTTCTTGTACTACTGCCCTATTTAAGGACTTCAAACTCTGCCTTAACCCTTCTGTACTGAAAAATATTTGTCGTACTACTGCACTATTTAAGGACTTCAAAATCTGCTTTATCCCTTCTGTACTTAAAAATCTTTGTCATACTACTGCACTATTTAAGGACTTCAAACTCTGCTTTAACCCTTCTGTACTTAAAAATCTTTGTCATACTATTGCACTATTTAAGGACTTCAAACTCTGCTTTAACCATTCTGCACTGAAAAATCTTTGTCGTACTACTGCACTATGAAAGGACTTCAAACTCTGCTTTAACGCTTCTGTACTTAAAATCTTTGTCGTACTACTGCACTATTTAAGGACTTCAAGCTCTGCTTTAACCCTTGTGTGCTTAAAAGTCTTTGCTATACTACTGCACTATTATAGGACATCATATCTGCCTTAACCCTTCTGTACTTAAAAATATTTGTCGTACTACTGCACTATTTAAGGACTTCAAAATCTGCTTTATCCCTTCTGTATTTAAAAATCTTTGTCGTACTACTGCACTATTTAAGGACTTCAAACTCTGCTTTAACTCTTCTGTAGTTAAAAATCTTTGTCGTACTACTGCACAATTTAAGAACTCCAAACTCTGCTTTAACCCTTGTATACTTAAAAATCTTTGTCATACTACTGCACTATTTAAGGACTTCAAACTCTGCTTTAACCCTTCTCTACTTAAAATCTTTTTTGTACTACTGTACTATTTAAGGACTTCATACTCTGCTTTAACCCTTCTGTAGTTAAAAATCTTTGTTGTACTACTGCTCTATTTAAGGACTTCAAACTCTGCTTTAACCCTTCTATGCTTAAAAATCTTTGTCATACTACTGCACTATTTAAGGACTTGAAACTCTGCTTTAACTCTTCTGTACTTAAATATCTTTGTCATACTACTGCACTATTTAAGGACTTTAAACTCTGCTTTAACCCTTCTGTACTTAAAAATCTATGTCGTACTACTGCACTATTTAAGGACGTCAGACTCTGCTTTAAGCTTTCTGTACTTAAAAATCTTTGTCGTACTTCTGCCCTATTTAAGGACTTCAAACTCTGCTTTAACCCTTCTGTACTTAAAAAGCTTTGTCGTACTACTGCACTATTTAAGGACTTCAAACTCTGCTTTAAAACTTCTGTACTTAAAAATCTTTGTCATACTACTGCTCTATTTAAAGGCTTCAAACTCTGCTTTAACCCTTCTGTACTTAAAAATCTTTGTTGTACTACTGCACTATTTAAGGACTTCAAATTCTGCTTTAACCCTTCTGTACTTAAAAACTTTAGTCATACTACTGCACTGTTTAAGAACTTCAAACTCTGCTTTAACCCTTCTGTACTTAAAAATCTTTGTCTTACTACTGTACTATTTAGGGACTTCAAACTCTGCTTTAACCCTTCTGTCCTTAAAAATCTTTGTTGCACCACTACACTATTTAAGAACTTCAAACTCTGCTTTAACCCTTCTGTTCTTAAAAATCTTTGTCGTACTGCTGCACTATTTAAAGACTTCAAACTCTGCTTTAACCCTTCTGTACTTAAAAATCTTTGTCGTACTACTGCACTATTTAAGACTTCAAACTCTGCTTCAACCGTTGTGTACTTAAAAATCTTTGTCATACAACTGCACTATTTAAGGACTTCAAATTCTGCTGTAACCCTTCTGTACTTAAAAATCTTTGTCGTTCTTCTGCACTATTTAAGGACTTCAAACCCTGCTTTATCCCTTCTGTACTTAAGAATCATTGTCAACCTACTGCACTATTTAAGGACTTCAAACTCTGCTTTAACCTTTCTGTAATTAAAAATCTTTGTCGTATTATTCCATTATTTAAGGACTTCAAACTCTGCTTTAACCCTTCTCTACTTAAAATCTTTCTTGTGCTTCTGCACTATTTAAGGACTTCAAACTCTGCTTTAACTCTTCTGTACTTAAGAATCATTGTCAACCTACTGCACTATTTAAGGACTTCAAACTCTGCTTTAACCTTTCTGTAATTAAAAATCTTTGTCGTACTACTGCACTATTTAAGGACTTCAAACTCTGCTTTAACCCTTCTGCACTGAAAAATCTTTGTCGTACTACTGCACTATGAAAGGACTTCAAACTCTGCTTTAACCCTTCTGTACTTAAAAATCTTTGTCGTACTACTGTACTATTTAAGGACTTCAAACTCTGTGTTAACCCTTCTGTACTTAAAAATCTTTGTTGTACTACTGTGCTATTTAAGGACATCAAGCTCAGCATTAACCCTTCTGTACTTAAAAAACTTTGTTGTACCACTGCACTATTTAAGGACTTCAAACTCTGCTTTAACCCTTCTGAACTTAAAAATTGTTGTCGTACTACTGCACTATTTAAGGACTTGAAACAATGCTTTAACCTTTCTGTACTTTAAAATCATTGTCATACTACTGCACTATTTAAGGACTTCAAACTCTGCTTTAACTCTTCTGTACTTAAGAATCACTGTCAACCTACTGCACTATTTAAGGACTTCAAATTCTGCTTTGACCTTTCTGTAATTAAAAATCTTTGTCGTATTATTCCACTATTTAAGGACTTCAAAATTCTGCATTAACCCTTCTATACTTAAAAATTTTTGTTGTACTACTTCCCTCTTTAAGGACTTCAAACTCAGCTTTAACCCTTCTGTACCTAAAAATCTTTGTCGTACTACTGAGCCATTTAAGGATATCAAGCTCAGCGTTAACCCTTCTGTAGTTAAAAATCTTTGTCGTACTACTGCACTATTTAAGGACTTCCAACTCTGCTTTAACCCTTCTGTACTTAAAAAACTTTGTTGTACCACTGCACTATTTAAGGACTTCAAACTCTGCATTAACCCTTCTGCACTTAAAAATCTATGTCATACTACTGCACTATTTAAGGACGTCAGACTCTGCTTTAAGCTTTCTGTACTTAAAAATCTTTGTCGTACTACTGCACTATTTAAGGACTTCAAACTCTGCTTTAACCCTTCTGCACTGAAAAATCTTTGTCGTACTACTGCACTATGAAAGGACTTCAAACTCTGCTTTAACCCTTCTGTACTTAAAAATCTTTGTCGTACTACTGCACTATTTAAGGACTTCAAACTCTGCTTTAACCCTTCTGCACTGAAAAATCTTTGTCGTACTACTGCACTATGAAAGGACTTCAAACTCTGCTTTAACCCTTCTGTACTTAAAAATCTTTGTCGTACTACTGTACTATTTAAGGACTTCAAACTCTGTGTTAACCCTTCTGTACTTAAAAATCTTTGTTGTACTACTGCACTATTTAAGGACTTCAAACTCTGCTTTAACCCTTCTGTACTTAAAAATCGTTGTCGCACTACTGTACTATTTAAGGACTTCAAACTCTGCTTTAACCCTTCTCTTCCAAAAAATCTTTGTTGTACTACTGCACTATTTAAGGACTTCAAACTCTGCTTTAACTCTTCTGTACTTAAAAATCTTTGTCATACAACTGCACTATTTAAGGACTTCAAATTCTGCTATAACCCTTCTGTACTTAAAAATCTTTGTCGTACTTCTGCACTATTTAAGGACTTCAAACTCTGCTTTATCCCTTCTGTACCTAAAAATGTTTGTCATACTACTGCACTATTTAAGGACTAGAAACTCTGCTTTAACCCTTCTGTACTTAAAAATGTTTGTAGTACTACTGCACTATTTAAGGACTTCAAACTCTGCTTTAACCCTTCTGAACTTAAAAATCGTTGTCGTACTACTGCACTATTTAAGGACTTGAAACAATGCTTTAACCCTTCTGTACTTTAAAATCATTGTCATACTACTGCACTATTTAAGGACTTCAAACTCTGCTTTAACTCTTCTGTACTTAAGAATCATTGTCAACCTACTGAACTATTTAAGGACTTCAAACCCTGCTTTAACCTTTCTGTAATTAAAAATCTTTGTCGTATTTTTCCATTATTTAAGGACTTCAAACTCTGCTTTAACCCTTCTGTACTTAAAAATGTTTGTCGTACTACTGCACTATTTAAGGACTTCAAACTCTGCATTAACCGTTTTGTACTTAAAAATCTTTGTCGTACTACTGCCCTATTTAAGGACTTCAAACTCAGCTTTAACCCTTCTGTACCTAAAAATCTTTGTCGTACTACTGAGCTATTTAAGGACATCAAGCTCAGCTTTAACCCTTATGTACTTAAAAAACTTTGTTGTACTACTGCACTATTTAAGGACTTCAAACTCTGCTTTAACCCTTCTGCACTTAATAATCTATGTCATACTACTGCACTATTTAAGGACGTCAGACTCTGCTTTAAGCTTTCTGTACTTAAAAATCTTTGTCGTACTATTGCACTATTTAAGGACTTCAAACTCTGCTTTAATCCTTCTGTACTTAAAATCGTTTTGATGCACTACTGCACTATTTAAGGTCTTCAATCTCTGCTTTAACCCTTGTGTACTTAAAAATGTTTGTCATACTAGTGCACTATTTAAGGACTTCAAACTCTGCTTTAACCATTCTGCACTGAAAAATCTTTGTCGTACTACTGCACTATTTAAGGACTTCAAACCCTGCTTTATCCCTTCTGTACTTAAAAATCTTTGTCATACTGCTGCACTATTTAAGGGCTTCAAACTCTGCTTTAACCCTTGTGTAGTTAAAAATCTTTGTCATACTACTGCACTATTTAAGGACTTCAAACTCTGCTTTAACTCTTCTGTAGTTAAAAATCTTTGTCGTACTACTGCACTATTTAAGAACTCCAAACTCTGGTTTAACCCTTGTATACTTAAAAATCTTTGTCATACTACTGCACTATTTAAGGACTTGAAACTCTGCTTTAACCCTTCTGTACTTAAAAATCTTTTTTGTACTACTGTACTATTTAAGGACTTCATACTCTGCTTTAACCCTTCTGTACTTAAAAATCTTTCTTATTCTACTGCACTATTTAAGGACTTCAAACTCTGCTTTAACCCTTCTGTACTTAAAAATCTTTGTCGTACTACTGCACTATTTAAGGACTTCAAACTCTGCTTTAACCCTTCTGTACTTAAATATCTTTGTCATACTACTGCACTATTTAAGGACATCAAACTCTGCTTTAACCCTTCTGTACTTAAAAATCTTTGTCACACTATTGCACTATTTAAGGACTTCAAACTCTGCTTTAACCCTTCTGTACTTAAAAATCTTTGTTGTACTACTGCACTATTTAAGGACTTCAAACTCTGCTTTAACCCTTCTGTACTTAAAAATCTTTGTCATACTACTGCACTATTTAATGACTTTAAACTCTGCTTTAACCCTTCTGTACTTAAAAATCTTTGTCGTACTACTGCACTATTTAAGGACTTCAAACTCTGCTTTAACCCTTCTGTACTTAAAAATCTTTGTCGTACTACTGCACTATTTAAGGACTTCAAACTCTGCTTTAATCCTTCTGTACTTAAAAAGCTTTGTCGTACTACTGCACTATTTAAGGACTTCAAACTCTGCTTTAACCCTTCTGTACTTAAAAATCTTTGTCGTACTACTGCACTATTTAAGTACTTCATACTCTGCTTTAACCCTTCTGTACTTAAAAATCCTTGTCGTACTGCTGCACTATTTAAGGACTTCAAACTTTAACCCTTCTGTACCTAAAAATCTTTGTCGTACTACTGCACTATTTAAGGACTTCAAACTCTGCTTTAACCCTTCTGTACTTAAAAATATTTGTCGTACTACTGCACTATTTAAGGACTTCAAACTCTGCTTTAACCCTTCTGTACTTAAAAATCTTTGTCAACCTACTGCACTATTTAAGGACTTCAAACTCTGCTTTAACCCTTCTGTACTTAAAAATCTTTGTCATTACTACTGCACTATTTAAGGACTTCAAACTTTAACCCTTCTGTACTTAAAAATCTTTGTCGTACTACTGCACTATTTAAGGACTTCAAACTCTGCTTTAACCCTTCTGTACTTAAAAGTCTTTGTCGTACTACTGCACTATTTAAGGACTTCAAACTTTAACCCTTCTGTACTTAAAAATCTTTGTCGTACTACTGTACTATTTAAGGACTTCAAACTCTGCTTTAACCCTTCTGTACTTAAAAATCTTTGTTGTACTACTGCACTATTTAAGGACTTCAAACTCTGCTTTAACCCTTCTGTACTTAAAAATCTTTGTCATTACTATTGCACTATTTAAGGACTTCAAACTCTGCTTTAACCCTTCTGTACTTAAAAATCTTTGTTGTACTACTGCACTATTTAAGGACATCAAACTCTGCTTTAACCCTTCTGTACTTAAAAATCTTTCTTATTCTACTGCACTATTTAAGGACTTCAAACTCTGCTTTAACCCTTCTGTTCTTAAAATTCTTTGTCGTACTGCTGCACTATTTAAAGACTTCAAACTCTGCTTTAACCCTTCTGTACTTAAAAATCTTTGTCGTACTACTGCACTATTTAAGACTTCAAACTCTGCTTCAACCGTTGTGTACTTAAAAATCTTTGCTGTACTATTGCACTGTTTAAGGGCTTCAAACTCTGCTTTAACCCTTCTGTACTTAAAAATCTTTGTTGTACTACTGCACTATTTAAGGACTTCAAACTCTGCTTTAACCCTTCTGTACTTAAAAATCTTTGTTGTACTACTGCACTATTTAAGAACTTCAAACTCTGCTTTAACCCTTCTGTACTTAAAAATCTTTGTCACACTATTGCACTATTTAAGGACTTCAAACTCTGCTTTAACCCTTCTGTACTTAAAAATCTTTGTCGTACTACTGCACTATTTAAGAACTTCAAACTCTGCTTTAACCCTTCTGTACTTAAAAATCTTTGTCACACTATTGCACTATTTAAGGACTTCAAACTCTGCTTTAACCCTTCTGTACTTAAAAATCTTTGTTGTACTACTGCACTATTTAAGGACTTCAAACTCTGCTTTAACCCTTCTGTACTTAAAAATCTTTGTCGTACTACTGCACTATTTAAGGACTTCAAACTCTGTTTTAACCCTTCTGTACTTAAAAATCTTTGTCGTACTACTGCACTATTTAAGTACTTCATACTCTGCTTTAACCCTTCTGTACTTAAAAATCCTTGTCGTACTACTGCACTATTTAAGGACTTCAAACTCTACTTTAACTCTTCTGTACTTAAAAACCTTTGTCATACTACTGCACTATTTAAGTACTTCAAACTCTGCTTTAACCCTTTTCTACTTAAAAATCTTTGTCGTACTACTGCACTATTTAAGGACTTCAAACTCTGCTTTAGCACTTCTGTACTTAAAAATCTTTGTCGTACTACTGCACTATTTAAGGACTTCAAACTCTGCTTTAACCCTTCTGTACTTAAAAATCTTTGTTGTACTACTGCACTATTTAAGGACTTCAAACTCTGCTTTAACCCTTCTGTACTTAAAAATATTTGTCATACTATTGCACTATTTAAGGACTTCAAACTCTGCTTTAACCCTTCTGTACTTAAAAATCTTTGTCATACTACTGCACTATTTAAGGACTTCAAACTCTGTTTTAACTCTTCAGTACTTAAAAATCTTTGTCGTACTACTTCACTGTTTAAGGACTTCAAACTCTGATTTAACCCTTCTGTACTTAAAAATCTTTGTCGTCCTACTGCACTATTTAAGGACTTCAAACTCTGCTGTACTTAAAAATATTTGTCGTACTACTGCACTATTTAAGGACTTCAAACTCTGCTTTAACCCTTCTGTACTTAAAAATCTTTGTCGTACTACTACACTATTTAAGGGCTTCAAACTCTAGGTCTGTATTGTAAGAAATCTCAGCCTTCTATATAATCCTATATTAAAATTTATATTAATGCGTAACAATTGTATGTAACAATTCAATGCATGTTTTATAAACCTGCTCACCTGTCCCTTTGACTCTACAGAAATTGCACATATGCACACTTACCTGTTACTATATATAATTCCTGTATATTCCCAACAAATATATAAAGATATACTTTAACTTTTGCACTATATCTCACTAACTGTCAAACTTTAATGTTTTTCCAGCCTGAAACTGAATGTGTTCATTTGTGATTAGAACTCTATCCCTGTTAACAAAGTGAAATAAATAAATCCTCATTAATCCCAACAAAAATCTATTTTCTTCCTCTTAGAATTCAGTGTAGAAACAAGGGTCACTGACGGTGTTTTGCTTACCATCTGGTTTGAATGCATACAACATATACCATTTTACATGCACCCATGCATTTTTCACTGAACTTATATCTTGTTAGGCCAAATATTATTTGCATGTGAGTTTGGCCAATATGACTAAAAGCCGGTTAGTCCCTTTCAGTTTTATTTAACTGTTTTTGTAGCTGTCAGTATATTTGATCTTCAAAATGCATTTTCAAACTTTCCAAGTCAGCTGCAATGTCACAGTGAGGAGCTCACACAGAAGTTATCTAGGTTATGGTCACCAGTGTTCTGATTGACTCCATTTTCAAAATGTTTAAATCAGTCAAAAGGGGAGCTGTCATGGTATAAATTTAAAATATGTTCCCAATTTAGGTGCTATGTCATTCTCCTAATTCTGGTTGTTCTCTAAATTAATCTACTCACAACTGCTATTAGTAGCATGATATAATGGTGTTCCTTGTAATCTTTGTATTACGTTTGCTAGTAATCTATTAACCTGTGAAGGTATGCAATATTCACAGAAATCCTTGAATGCTAATCCTGTATACTTAAGAGCAGTTTACAAATCTTAGCAGCTTCTGTAATACTAATGCTAGTATGATTGCCTTACTTGTTCTAGTCATCTGTTCTAGCCACCTGATATTATTTGTAATGTACATTAATGTTTCACCCTAGGACATTTCTGTTTGCTTTCTCCTTGTTAAACTTAGCATTGACCTGTTTCTCTTGCAGTTTACTTTATTTTTCACACACACACTAGATCAGAGTTACTATTTGTCTGTTTCTCTAAATCATCCTCTTAACCTGTTATGCTTTTGTATCATGCATCTGTCTCTTATTATATTTCAAGGTTTGTTTTGTACAGTAAACACTCAGTTAATAAGAACTCAAGCAACCGCACTCTCAAGCAACCAGCAAAAAAAAATAGAAGAAATACAGTACAATTTTCATGTGTTGCACTTTCTGTTTTCCCTGCAGAAACATACCTTACATTTTTAGAGTTTGAGTTTTGAAAAGTAAGATAAGAATAAATTCCTCTCTCCCAACCTGAGAACAAATCAAACCAAACAAATAGTATAGGGTATTGTATTAGTCAGGCCTCTTTTAATAGTAACTCTCAAGCAACCAGAAACTACAGTTAACAGGCATCTACCAATCCCCATGGGTGCTGGCTAACTGAGAGTTTACTGTAATTATTTTCTGGATGTTTAACTTTTCTCCCTGGTTTCCACTAAACATGGTCTCTGCTCAGCTGAATATCCAAGTCAAAACAAAACATAAATTAAATAAACCTCTGAAGAACAAAACAATTTACAAGCTCAAGATGATATTCTCCATCATCAAATAAAATGGTGAAAACAGACAAGATGGTATATGTTGATATTAATGACACCATATTCAGTCACAATCTTGTAAAGTAAAAAAAATTACAATGTTAGGCAATCTTGAATGTTCACAGAAGTCTTTGTTTGCCATTGCTACTTTTTGCTGTGATCACAGAAGCATGGTAACACAGACCCTCCTACCAAATCAGCACACGCTAACTCTGTGAAGCTCCTCAGAAGTCATCAGAAGTCTTGGCTCATGTTGCAGATGGAAGAAGCTCTGACTGCAGTCCAGACAACTGTACTCAATGAATGTCCACAGACAGAGAAGATGAATGATGAGGTAATGCATTCTTGCCTCTTCCGGGGAGAGGATGACGCAATGTGCTGGAGGCAGCTAGTTTGAAAACAAGCACCAGTGGTGATACCAAGGTCATGTCAAGAAATAATTACTGTAGTGTAAGGAAGGTGGCTAAATGAGGGTTACATCACCACATTGGGGGCATTTCCCTTATACTGCCTATTACATGCCATCCACTGATGTAGCTCAGCATGTCAGTGGAAAGTATCATCAAGCAAAACAATGTGGACGCTAATGTTTCAGACTCCCTGCCTGGTCCTCATCCAGTTTGTGCAGGGTGTCTCACACCCTTTAGAACTTTCACACATGGTCTCTCACAGAAGGAGGAGCATCCTAGTATAGATTTCATTGGGGACTACCATGCATGTGGGAGCCACAGTGCATGTGATATCAGGGAACTGGCCACAGAATTTCCAAATTCATAAACTCAGTAGTAGAAGTAGCAGAAAAAAGCAGCAACAGTAAAAATCGTCAAAAGTGGCAGAAGGAATTGTGCCTGGTAAACAAATTAAGGCTCAATATCACCACAACATTCAGTGTGTTACTGACATCTCCAGCATATGTTTTCTGTTTGGGTTTATTTGATGCATGCTTTTAGTTGTTTTAAATAATAGCTAAAGCAAACAAGCAAATTGATTTAAATAGAACAATTACACCATGTGATCAAGATCACGTGATATTAACTTATAAAACTTTAAAAAACTTTAAGATAAACCGTATTTCATTTTGTAATAAAAAGACTTAAAAAGTGTAATAATTAAAAATGTTTTCTTCTATCATTACACACCCCAAAGCTTTACTGGCAACTACTCCATCCACTTCTTTATACAAAACCTATCCTTAAAAACTCTGTCAAACATATTTCCTTCAGACCTAATTCTCCAGTTAACTTCAACAAACTTAAGGCACACCTATCAATGCTTGAATCTTCTCCAGCAGCTCAGTTAATGCAACCTAAACAAGCAACTGAAACTCTGATCGACCTTCTGAAAAATATTCAATACTCCTTCTTTACAATAATTACTAGGCTCTAGAGAAACAACAAACTCTTTGGTTAACACAAGACCCATATGCCCTTTAGGGATGATGCCTGGTATTTACGAAAACATAGCCCTCACACCACTCATGTCATCAATTATGCAACCTGGCAAAAAGCAATAGGATTATATAAAATCCAAACAGCAATCTCTATTGAATAGATCAAAACTCTTCTGAAAACAGTTTTAACATCTGACTGGTCATGGCAAGCAAACATTATCAAATCCTTCCTCATCCCACTTCAGATTTTCAAAAAGAATTAAAAAATCTTTACGTATTTCACAGCATTCACTTACCAATCATTGACTCACTCTCCCCTTATATATATATATATATATATATATATATATATATATATATATATATATATATATATATATATATATATATATCCCTTTCACTTAGAGCGAATTAGGTCAAAAGCTCTCCAACCATTCCTAGAACAAATAAAAAGGATGTGCACCTGATGAGGGCAGCTCTGCCTGATGTAATTTGGAATTTTGTT
Source organism: Protopterus annectens (assembly GCF_019279795.1). Classification (NCBI taxonomy): domain Eukaryota; kingdom Metazoa; phylum Chordata; order Ceratodontiformes; family Protopteridae; genus Protopterus; species Protopterus annectens. Next base: position 949,651,040 of record NC_056731.1, on the reverse strand, counting down.
CCAAAGCATGGGGAGTCTCTGTGACAGGAATCTATCCCTCCAGCATGTTCTATTTATTGTTGTGGCGAGGTTTAACTCACTAGAGCGCGTGACTCACAGTGACTTGGATTTTTTTAGATGGAGCATGTCCATCAATTCTGAGTTGGACATGGCTTTGTAAGTCAGGCAGAGATCACCTCTGAGTGAGCGATATGCCACTGAGTACAGCCAGAGTTTTTTCAGTCGGGCTGCATAGGACATATGTTTTAGGCCAGTAATACTCTTGGTGAGGTACTTTTGTGGTCTTTCCAGCTGTTGGAAGTGTCTTGTGAGGTACATCCCAAATGGGGCATTGTACTCTATGATGGGTCTAATGAGTGACACGTAGAGGGGCAGTATAACCTCTTTATTTCTAGATGTGAACCCTTTAGTAATTAGATGGGCCACATAGAAGGATTTCCTAACTACTTTGGCAATATGATTGTCAAAGGAGAGATTACTATCTACCTGGGTCCCCAGATCTCTTATTACCTCTTCTGTATTAAAGGGGCTGCCACCTATGTGGTAATTTGGGGTGTTTTGTTTTTCCCAAATGGGATGACTATGCATTTTTTGGCATTTAGCTTGAGGCCATGACTTTGACACCAGGTGTCCATCTCACTAAGGCCCTTTTGGAGGATGTCTGTGTCAGCCGGAGAGTCAATTATGGCTCCCAGTTTGTAGTCATCGGTGAACTTGGTTAGCCATAGTCCTTCTGTGTTTGCCTGTACTTCTAAGAAGTGTATGCCGAACAGTAGGGGTCCCAGGACCGAGCCATGTGGGACACCACTTGTGAATGGTTTAGAGTCAGACCTGGAGCCCACTATTCTTACCGTGTGAGTTCTGTCTGTAAGCCAGTTGGCAACCCATCTCGTGACGTAGGGATTTATGTTCAGGCTGGTGAATTTTTCTGTAATACCCAAGTGGGGAATGGTGTTGAAAGCCTTGGCGAGGCCAAGGTAGGCTGTGTGAAACACCTTTCCCTCGTCTATGGCCTTGGTGACTGTCTCAAAGAAGTCAGCCAGGTTTAGTAGGCATGAACTTCCCTTAACAAAGCCAAACTGGGTCGGGTCAAGTGTTTGGAGGTTCCCAAAGTCTTTGTTAATGAGTTCCATGATGATGAGCTCCATAGCCTTGCAGACCAGGCTAGTCAGGCTTGTGGGGTGATAGTTACCAGGGTCAGTTGTGGCCCCTCCTTTGTGGAGAGGAATAACCGTTGCTGTGCGCCATTCTATGGGCACATAGCCTGTGGAGAGGCTGAGGTTGAACAGTGTGTTTAGGTGGGCGGTTAGTTCGTTCTGTAGTTTGTGGAAGATGCAGCCTGGGACACCATCTGGTCCCATTGACGCTGTGTTTTTGGCTTTTGAAAGGGCTGTTTTCACCTGTGCATCTGTGATTTTTGGGACACACACTTTTCTGGTATTGTTGTGGGCCCTTTTGTAGGTGGGGGGGGGGTGAAGTTTGCACTGAATCTATCTGCCAGGATGTTGGCAATAGCAGCAGATTCAGTATGTTTTGTGCTATTTTGCACTAGTTCAGTGCATATCTGCGAGTTGCCACTTAGATTCTTAACAGCTAAAGAAGGCTTTGTGGTTATCTTTTGAATCCTTGGCTATTTTTCTTTCTAAGTTAGCCTTGGATGATTTCATGAGGGACCTTAGTTTCTTACTGATACTGATCGGGGATGTCTTTCCTTCTTGGGATTTGCTTTTTGTCTGAACTAGTTTCCTCCTTCTATTGTATAGCCTGTTTATTGCAGGGGTCCACCAAACTGGTTTCCTTCTCTTAGAGGAGTGAGTCTTGGTTTTGCTTGGGATGGCATGATCCATGCATCCTTGTAGGTGCTAATAGAGTGCATTTGTAAAGATTTCTACATCTTGGGCAGCGTTATCCTTTAGCGTGGGGGCTGTGAAACTTACCACCTCTGTCTTAAGTAAGGTGAAGTTTGCTTTAGAAAAGTTTTTTACTGTGGTTTCCTTAGTTGGGGTGGTGGTGGGGTGTGGACATCCAGAGTGATTAGTTTATGGTCTGATCTAACCAGTGACGGGTTGACCTCCGGTGTGGAACAACTGTCGCCCATGTTGGTGATGACCAGGTCCAATATGTTTTCACCTCTGGCAGGGGAGTTTACCAGCTGATCCAGGGCATTTGAGTTGATGAATTCCGGGAAGTGCTGGGCCTGGGAATTTGTACTTGAGTAGTTTTCCCAGTGAATGGTAGGATAACTGAAATTGTCCAATATCAGGGTGTTTGGTAGGACCTTCATGTTTTCCAGTGGCTCCAGAAAGGTGGAGTGGTGGTCCTGGGTCATGAAGGGTGATCTGTAGCAGGCCACATTTTGCACTGCAGATTTGCCCAATGTTAGTTGCACATGGATGACCTCAGAGGTATCATGCTGCACCACTAACCTGGAGGTGTAGTTATCCTTGATGAATATGGATACACCCCCTCCTTTTGTGTTTCAGTCCATGTTCTGTGGCCAATACGTGTGGTATGATTTGTAGCCCAGTAGTACTGGGGTGCTCTCTGGAGCCTTGAACCAGGTTTCAGTTACTGCACAGATGTCAATGTTCTCCATACTGGGGAGTGCTTCGAGCGCGTGCATTTTGAGATTTAAACTCCTGGCATTGAGTAGCATAATCCTCAGTTTTTTGTTAATTTTGCTGTTTATGGAGGTGGGTTTGACTTTTGAGCCTTGCCTAAAAAAGGCACTATGGGGGCAGCAAGAGCCTTGGCCAGTATTCGAAAGCCTAGGAGTGACAGGTGCAAGCCGTCTCTTGCGAAGCAACGCAGCTTGTCGAGCATGTCATCCCAGGCTAGCAGACACTGAATCCCCTTTGAATGACACCAGAAGCTTAGCCAATTGTTGAAATTGATCATTTTTTTTCTTTATATTGACGTATCATTCTTGGTAAGGGCAGGATGCTATTCAGGGTCAGGGTCATACCAGCCTGGGCTGCATGATCAGAGAGCTCTTCCATGTCTCTTTTCATGTAGTCCAGGGAGATACGTCTCAGGTCATTCACACCAACATGAGCAATGACAGAGTCATATTTGTACTTGTTCTGGAGTGACCTGAGTGCTTGTGTTATGTGGCGGATTCTGGCTCCCGACAGGCAGCTAACAGTAACCCTCTGCTTGTCCAGCCTAGTGAGTGGGACATCAGTGTGCCTGACTATAGAGTCACCCATTACTAGTGTGTTAGGTAATTTATTTCACCTTAAGGGCTTTGATTGTGTGGCACACTGATTTTGTGTTTTATGTGTTGTCTGGTTTTTGACGGGAAGTGCAGGTTGTTTGGGTGTCTGCTTTGGAGGTCTCTGATGCATTTGCAGGTTTTTATTTAGAGCCTCCGAGTATGATTTTGTGTATTTATGTGTATTTTTTGCCAGTGCTGTTTTAGTAGGTCTGTGTGTGACTGGAGGTGTGGTGCAAGTGTTAACCTTCTCCTCTTGACTGTCTGTTCCAGTCTTGGGTGGAGACAGCATAACTTCTAGTTTGGCTGTAAAATTGCATCTCTCGTATATGTTAGTGTTTTGTGGTAGGAGGAGAGGGTTGTCTGTGTACATGAGGCAGTTGTAACATTGCCTCAGGATACCCAGATTCACCAACTGGACTGGAGAGTGCACCTGAAGTTGCCCTTTGGTCATGCCTGAATAGTAGGGTGCTTAGTCACTCGTTTGGTGAGGGGTGAATAAAGAGCCTTGCCCTGCAGGGCAATCAGTGTCAGGGTACATTAGTGCTTGCTATTAGGTCTGAGCAAGTGCTGGGCTGTAAGATGCTATCTGAGTGCTTAGGTTGAGAGTTAGACTAGTTTCAAGGGAAAAACTGAAGAGGAGACTTAGTGGAGCCAGGAATAATTTAACCATAGCTAATTGGCACTGCCCAGTGCGCAAAACCGTGCAAACACAGTTTTTATAGTAGGGAAATGAAAGAGATAGAAATTAGCCCAAAATGGCCAGTAAACTACTAACTTCTGGGCTGGAACCACTCCTCCAGGGACAGATAGGTTGCTCAAAGCTCCCCTCTCTCACAGGTGAACAGAGAAACTTCCTTCTATCCAAGTAAGGTATGGGCAACTCAGAAACTAGTATCACAGCCCTGAATTCAGCACTGACCTGAAAACTGGACTATACTAACTTAGAAAGGTGGTAAACAAGGAATTGTTTGGGTTTTTTTTTTTTGTTTTTTTGAAAAGATAAGGCAAAAACAGTAAAAAATGCACTTAAAACAACTTTAAGCTACTACAAACGATCAGAAAAGGCTATCGCACGTTAGTGTGTAGCCTACAACAGTTAACCAAATTATTTAAACAAAAAACTATTTTTTAAAAGTGCAGGCAGTCAAATAAGTACAATATGTGAAAAAACAAGCTTTTAAATCACAATAAATTCTGGAAAATCTGCGTTTTGGCGGAAAACAGTTAAGTACAGCAAGAAAGTACAGAAACTTGATACTTAATCACTCCAAGGTCTCTCTTCTAAGCTAGAAGGCTTCTATCAGTTTAAGGTTTTCTAGTGCTACCCAATAGGTTAGTTACAGGAAAGATGGGAAACAAGCGCAGATGTGATCTTTTAAACCAGAAAGTTGAAAGAGACGGACAAACTGTCTAAATGGTCAATAAACTACAATTCCTGGGCCAAGAACCTCTCCTCTCATGATAGACAGGCTACCTAGTGCTTACCACTCCCACTGATAATCTAGAAGGTTTTCTTCCAACACAGAAAGGCTTGTGGGGCTCAGAAGCTTACCAACAGTCCTGGATACAGCAACTCTGTATCTGGACTAGGCTAGTTACAGGAAAGGTGGAAAACAAGCGCAAGTGCGGCTTTTAAACCAGAACGTTGAAAGAGATGGAAAGAAAACTGCCCCAGTGGCCAGTAGCTACAATTTCTGGGCCAGGAACCACTCCTCTTGTGGTAGATAGGCTACCTAATGCTTATCACTCCCACTGATAAGCTAGAAGGCTTCCCTCCAACACAAAAAAGCATGGGGGGCTCAGAAGCTTACTAACAATCCTGGATACAGCAACTCTGTAACCGGACTAGGCTAGTTATAGGAAAGGCGGGAAACAGGCACAAGTGCGGCTTTCAAACCAGAAAGTTGAAAGAGATGGAAAAAACTGCTCAAATAGCCAATAGCTACAATTTCTAGGTCAGGGACCACTCCTCTTGTGGTAGATAGGTTACCTGATGCTTACCACTCCCACTGATAAGCTAGAAGGCTTGTGTGTGTGTGTGTGTGTGTGTGTGTGTGTGTGTGTGTGTGTGTGTGTGTGTGTGTGTGTGTGTGTGTGTGTGTGTGTGTGTGTGTGTGTGTGTGTCTGTTGGGGGATAAGGAAGCAGTGTAAGTGTCTTGAGTAATCAGATGAAATGTTTGTTACGTTTTTCAGTTTTTCACACACAACATATCAAAAGTGTGTGGAGAAAGGGGATATCTTTTTTTGTCAGAGACAGGCAGGCTATCTGTGAAAGCAACTAATCATAACACTGATTTCTCAGTTTGCATGACTGTGTGTGTGTGTGTGTGTGTGTGTGTGTGTGTGTGTGTGTGTGTGTATGTGTGTGTGTGTGTGTGTGCGCGTGTGTATGTGTGTGTGTGTGTGTGTGTGTGTGTGTGTGTGTGTGTGTGTGTGTGTGGGCACAAGCAGTACGGGAAGACTGAAATGGTTTGCACAGTATATGTCTGATAGGAATGAGCTTAACTACTGTTATTGCAGCCATTATTTATTACACATACACATACACACACACAAATGTGTTTGGGGGGGGTGAGTAGACAGTGTAATCTTCTAGTACTGAGAAAATGTAGTTTTCCAGCCTTGAGGGTAGTACACACTTTCCTTCAGGAAGAATAAATCAGCATAAATGTAAAAGTAGTTGCACAGGAACAACTACTCTTAATATTGCATATGAATTACTAAAATAGGCCATTCTCACAACTTTTTATCTAAGATTTATTTCAAAAATCACTTTGCTTTATTATTAAAAATAAGAAGACAGGATTCAAGTTGGAATTGTTTCCTTAAACTAATTTTTAACTTAATAAACTGTGGTTTAAACAAGCAATTCCATCTTGAGCCTATTATAGTTCATATAGCAATATCAACAGCAGCCATTCCTGTACAATAAGTTTCCCTTTATATCTATCTATCTATCTATATATATATATATATATATATATATATATATATATATATATATATATATATAAATACACACACACACACACACACACACACACACACACACACACACACACACACACATATATGTAAATAGGTAAAGAAGGAATGGAGCAAATATCATCTTAACACTACAATTTTTCAGATCCACTTCACAAAAAAAAAGTACCTGACTGATTTCAGCACTTTGTTGACTTTTTATTTATCCTTTGATAAGTGGGTTAGTCCTACTAGGCCAGTAGCATCTTCTCAGAGGATGCTTGAGGTGGTATTTATACTGCTAGGTTAAATTAGAACAGGGCATTGGGGAACTTCCCCTACTCATAGCTTTTGAGCCAATGAATGAGCCCGCACATCCCATTTTAGTGCAGTGGCAGCTGAGATGATGATGATGATGTGTGACATGGAAAAGATGGCAGAAGGCACAGAGACAAACACCAGTTCTGTGGAGAGTAGCAGCAAGATTGTATACAAATTGGAAGTTGTTTTACAGCAAAATTTATTTGCTGAAGCTGAAAAAGGCAAATCTACAAGTGAAAATTTTGTTATTGCAACCTTCCAATAGGGAGAGTTGCTTGATGATTTATTGAAGGAGATGGTGATGCAGAGTGAGCCGGAGAATGAAGGAAATGTTTCCAGAGGAGACATTATGGATAAAATACAAAAAGAAGAAGCAGAGTCCATCCTGAAGTATGATGGTGATATGGAAAGGAAATCCTATACAGAAAAGATGAAAGAAGGTGCAAGGGGAGTAACAGAAAAGAAAAAGGCAGAAAATAATGCAAAATGGAATTATGTGGTGAGGATTCAAATTAAAGAATAAATATAGGTATGACGTTTGGGACAACTTAATGGTTCCTATGGGCATAAATGTCCAAGAGGTAAGACCATTTATTCTTATAAACAAAGAAACTTTGTTTATGACATTATATTTGAGACTGTTTATGCAATGAAACATTTTTTAGGGAATATGAAAAGAAGAACTGTAATCCTTGGAATTTATATATAATAAAAGCATTTTAACAGGGAAACAAAAAGAAGATTCATGTACAATTTCAAACAGAAGTAGAAAGCGAGGCTTTGAAATGGCATTTGAAATGTTTACATAAAGAAGTGCTGGACATTGCAAAGATTTATGATAAAAGGGGCTTATGAACTGGTGGATGGGATTGTAATATTCTGCTAAAGATAGAAAAGGACAAAATTATACATATTTCAAGTATGATAAATGCTGAAGGAAATAAGGGTGTGGTGGAATACCAAGGCAATCTAAAACATGTTTTTTTTTGTTTGTTTGTTTGTTTTATGGAAAAGAAAGACATCTGATAAATTAACATGCTAGAAATGTTATATGTATGAGGAACTGGATCGTGATGCAAGAAAATGTGAAGTGAAATGTTATAAATGTAACAAAATTGGTCATTTACAGCTAGACTGTAAAACTGAAACTAATAATAAGGAAAGTTAAGAAAAAAAGAAAAAATGAACAAAGATAGGAAACCCAAGTGGTGGAAGTAGAAGATAAATTCGATAAAAAAGACAAAAAAATAAAAAGGAGGAAATAGAGGATGGTTCTGAAATAAGTGATAAGGAAGATATAAATTGGGAAGTAGTAAAAGGAAAGAAAATCATTCTGTTAGTAAAATGGTAAAAGACAGGAAAATGTTAATGGGATGAGTATGAGTATAAAAGAAAAAAATAAATAAAGGGAATGAATGAGAAATAAAATAAAATTATGATTTCTAGAAAGTTAAAGAAAATGGAAAGTAATAATTTTAGAGTGCTTTCTGTAAATGTAAATAGTGTTAAGAATGTAATGAAAGAATGGGGTTTTGAAATGGTGCAATAAATGTGATGTAGATATAATTGTACTAGAAGATACAATATTCTTAACAAACAAAGATTACAACCAGAAGAATTATGGGGGAGGATAATTTGATATTTAGGAAATGATCAGTGTTCTGGAATAGATGTGCTTTGCAAAAAATACAGTAAAATATTAAATATAACTTTAGTAAGAATGGGAAGATTAACTATTGTGGATTAAAATTGAAAGAACAAATATATAGAATTATAGCATTATATGCTTATGTTACCTGTATGGAAAGGGAAAGATTATTTCACCAGATTCTAGACCTTGTAGTGCTAAATATGAATATTATAGTAACAGGAGATTTCAACTATGATTTATGAGGCAAGCATAAAAAAGAAAGGAAACAATGTAAGAAAAATTTCAGAAGTTATGAGATGTTTTAAGTTAATACTTTGAGATAAAAAATATTGTCTTATAAAAGGGATATTTACAGAACTGAAATAGATTACTTTGTAGTATCAGAAGGGTTAGCTATAAGAGAAGGAAAGATAATTGAAACAGGATTTTCTCATCATCTAGCAATATGGCTACATATAAGAAAACAAGGAATATTTAAAAATAGGCAAAGAACTAAAAAGGTTAAAAGAGAAAACCTGGGATGAAGAAGGAAAGATATTAATAATACAGCTATGGAACTATTACTAAGAGATCATTTTCTAAAAACTGGTCTGAATAGTGGATGACTTTTAAGATAAAATATAAAAATATTTCTTACAGTAGTAGTATGATGTGAAAAAAGTAGACAAAGAAAAGTACAGATGAGCATATAAAGATGTAATGGAAGATTTAGAGCATGATATAGGGTATTTTGATAAAGAAAAATAATTGTATAGAAGAAATCAAGAGAAAATTAAGGAGTTAATCAAGCAAAGATATTTCTTGTAAGGAAAAACAGAAGTAGTATCACCATATTTAAGTAGCTCAGTAAAAGAAGACAGTAGTGTAATGAGAGAAATGAAAAATGTAAAAGAAGAAATATTAAGAATCCAGGAATAAATTATGAATATTGTAGTAGAGTACATATAAGAAATGTTTAAAGAAAAAAATGAAAATAATATGGGAAGTAAAATATTTTCAGACAAGAAAATACAGAACTTGAAAAGGAGATTTATTTATATGAATAACATAAAGTATTAGGACAAGTGAATATAGATTTGGTTGCATGATCACACAGAATAGGATAGGAAATTTATAAAATTGTAATGGAATGGTAAAGAATATTTTTAAAGATTTTGAATGAATGGGTAAATGAATGTTTCATGTATAAACAATTATGTAGCGGAATACTTACATTTATTTGGAAGAAATAAGACAAAAAGTGAGTAAAAAACTGATGACTGAAAGTAATGAATAATAATGACTATAAGATATTTATGAAAATAATACAAAAGAGATTTAAAACTAAGATGGAATGTGTTACAGAGGACATTATGAATAGCATAAAGGGGAAGGAATGTTAAAAATTAGTAATAATAATGAGAGAGATTATGGATGACATTATAAATAGAAGAGAACAAGTTAAACTTTGATAGGAGATCTTAATAAGGCATTTGACAAAATAGGACATAAACATTTTATGGACAATAATGAAAGAATACAATATAAGTGAGAAAATTTGAAAATTATGAATGTCTGCCTATAACAATAGTAAAGTAAAAATTATAGTAAATGTTTGATTAATTAAAAAGGTACATATGAGGAAGTGTGTAAGACAGGGAGGTGCAATGAGTTGTATACTTTTTGCTTTACTTGAAATAGTCCAAGGCACCCAGAAATTGAACTCAGCCACTGATAAAAGGATAATTCCAACTTTATTCAGCCAAAAAAATAATGGAATGGAATTGAATAATGGAATGTTTTTTATTTTATTATTTTTTTTTTTTTTGGCTGAATAAAGTTGGAATGTTTATTTGTTTATTTATTTATTGGCTGAATAAAGTTGGAATTTTTTTATTTATTTATTTATTATTATTTTTTTTTTTGGCTGAGTAAAGTTGGAATGTTTTTATTTTATTTTTTTTTTTTGGCTGAATAAAGTTAGTCCCCGGGATTCATGAAGCTCGGCGCAAGGCCGGCGTAAGGCTTGCGCCGGCGGTGCATTGCATAGCCGGCGCAGTAGCGCCATATGCATATTAATGAGAGTGCACCGTAACCACAGGCATGTGCATAGTGTACGTGAGCGAGCCCAAGTAGGATGCGTCAGTAGGCGTGTTTAAGCAGGCAGGCGAAGAGCAACCTAACGTGCTGTCTGCCATAGTCCGCCCAGAATAGAAATGGCTGCAGCCATGGCCCGTGCAGAATGAAATGTCCGCAGAGTATGCAACAAAGTACCCGTCCCAACTAAACAAGAGAAGCAAATAAAACCCACGAGTCCGAAATGTACCTGTCCAAGGAACAAAGGATACGCGTAATACCGTGTCCATACAGCAATGTACTGTGAGTGTGCATAGTCAGAGAAGGTGTACAGCAGCATGTCAGCACACCGACGGAGCGACAAAATTAGTGAGTACGACA
>NC_056731.1:949612753-949639951 GCF_019279795.1 Protopterus annectens | reverse complement strand
CTACTGCCAATCATTAGCGGACCAGAGTTCCACTGTGGTGACCCCTAACTGGGAAAAGCCAAAAGACAACAACAACAACATTAATATTGTGTTTGGATAGCTTCTTTTGAATATTATTAGCAAGAATGTTGTCTAGACTTTTGTTATCACTTGTAGATGAGTTATTATTATTAATATTCTTGTAATGGTTTTTAAAATATAAGATAGTTTTTAGATCTATAACTTTGATAGTCTGATTATTTCGAGTGGATGTTATTTCTTTTATATGATGTTTTTCATTTAAATACAGACTTGTCATTTGATGCAAGTTTAGTTTTAGTTCATCAATTTCTTTTTGTATGTCTACCAGTTTTTTATCCCACTCTTTCCTTTTATTTTTATACTGTTTAACTTTAACATGTACAGTGGTATAAAAAGTTTACACACCCCTGTTAAAATGCCAGTTTTTTCTGATATAAAAAATGAGACCACAATAAATAATTTCAAAACTTTTCCCATCTTTAATCTGACCTATAACCTGTGCAATTCAATTGAAAAACAAACAAATCTGTTAGGCTAACAATATAAAATATAAAAAATGTACAATATGCTGGTTGCATAAGTGTACACACCCTTAAACTAATACTTTGCTGTGTGTGCACACCCTTAAACTTTGTTGAAGCACCTTTTGATTTAATTACAACATTTAATCTTCTTGGGTAGGAGTCTATTAGCATGGCACATCTTGGCAATATTTGCCCACTCTTCCTTGCAAATGTGTTCCAAATCTGTCTGATTGTGAGGGCATCTCTTGTGCACAGCCCTCTTCAGGTCAGCCCACAGATTTTCTATTGGATTTAGGTCTGGGGTCTGGCTGGGCCATTTCAAAACTTTAATTTTCTTCTGGTGAAGCCATTTTTTGTTGATTTGAATGTATGCTTGGGGTCATTGTCATGTTGAAAGATGAAATCCGTCTTCATCTTCAGCTTTCTAGCTTGTGCCTGAAGGTTTTGGGCCAAAAGGGACTGGTATTTGGAACTGTTCATAACTCCCTCCACCTTGAATAAAGCTCCAGTTCCATCTGAAGAAAAGCAACCCCAAAGCATGATACTGCCACCACCATGCTTCACCATGGGGATGGTGTTCTTTTGGTGATGCAAAGTGTTGTTTTTGCACCAAACGTACCTTTTGGAATTGTGGCCAAAAAGTTTAACCTTGGTCTCATCAGACCATAACACATTTTCCCACATGCTTTTGGGAGACTTGATGTATTGTTTTGCAAATTTTAGCTGGGCCTGGATGTTTTTCTGTGTAAGAAAAGGCGTCCGTCTTTCAACCCTACCCCATAGTCCAGACATATGGAGAACATGGGAGACTGTTGTCACATGTAGTACACAGCCAGTACTTGCCAGAAATTTCTGCAGCTCCTTCAGTGTTGCTGTAGGTCTCTTGGCAGCCTCCCTGACCAGTTTTCATCTTGTCTTTTCATCAATTTTGGAGGGAAGTCCAGTTCTTTGCAACGTCACTGTTGTCCCATATGTTCTCCATTTTTTTATGACTGTCTTCACTGTGTTCCATGGTATATCCAATGCTGTGGAAATTTTTTTGTACCCTTCTCCAGACTGATAACTTTCAACAATGTGATCCTTTTGATGTTTTGTAAGCTCTCTGTGAACCATGGCTTTTGTTGTAGCAGGCAACTGAGTAAATGTCAGGAAAATCCTACTAGGACAGCTGAACTTTATTTGGGGTTAATAATAGTCTCTTTAATTGATGGCAGGTGCGTACCCAAGAAGACTAAATGATATAATTAAATCAAAAGATGCTTCAAAAAAGTATTAGTTTAAGGGTGTGCACACACAACAAAGTATTAGTTTAAGGGTATGCATACTTATGCAACCAGCGTATTGTGCGTTTTTAATTTTTTTATATTTTTTCCCCTAACAGATTTGTTTGTTTTTCAATTGAATTGTACAGGTTGTAGGTCACATTAAAGGTGGGAAAAGTTTTGAAATTATTTATTGTGGCCTCATTTTTTATATCACAAAAACCTGGCATTTTAACAGGGTTGTGTAAACTTTTTATATCCACTGCAAGACTACCTTTAAAGTGTCCCTCCCATAGGATAATATATGAAACCTCTCCATTATTATTGGTGTCTAGGTAAAACTTTATTTCATCTAGAAACCATTCTTTAAATCCTTGTACTGTTACTAGAAAAGCAGGTAGTCTTTGGCAGAAGTTTAAGGGGTCAGTATTAAGTGTTACATTGAAGGTCAGACATAGGGCATGATGTCAACATTACACTATCAGTTTTGGCCAGTAACAAACTGGTTACAAAGACTGTCTATGTTAGTCTGTGTGCCAGATCTGTAAGAGTAGTGAGAATATTTCAGGGAGGGTAATATTTTTAGACCATCAGTGTCAATTAGGTTTCTGTCTTTTATGTAGTTGTTCAAGTTCTTGGCAACAGGGGACATCCTGGATGGCTTAGAACTTGTATTATCAGTGGAGGACAAAATACAATTAAAATCACCTGCTAATAGTAACTCACCTTTAGACTTTAATGTTATGGTGTCTAAATGTATTTTTTTTTAACAGTTTTAGTCCCAATACTTGATATCCAGTAGGTGTTTGCAAAATGTACATCTTTTTATCTAGTTTTAGTATGACTAAAGCAAGCATACCATCACTGCTTGGAATTCTCGTTGATTTTCTGTGTAAAAGTAGGACACCTCTTCTTTTGTGGTTGTAGTTTGAACTTACCAAAATCTTATAATCCTTAAAGGTTAATTTGTTTAGGTCTTCTGTTACTAAGTGGAATTCCTGATTGAATGCAAAATCTGCTTTATGTAGCATTAAATATTTGTTGACACTACTCCTTTTCATGGGGTTGTTCAACCCATTGACATTAATAGACATAATGTTAAATATTATCATTTGATGGAGACTGCTATTATAAGTAAAACTGAAAAGTGCTTTCCTTGATTCATTATGACAAATACATTTTTAAAACTGTTATGGACAATTTAAAAACTCTAAATTTGAAAATAAAACTATATATTTTAATAACCTTCTACATGGATAAACTATATCCAGGCTTACTATATCTTCCATAGAAGCCACAAACTAACCCTCTCATGACAAGTGTACAACAACCCCGTGTTTCCAAAAGTCAGACATTCCTCTTATGCTGTGCTGATGATGCCATAAGAATACAGAAACATGCATGTCCACAGCTAGAGGGTTTGGCTTTACTGGCCTGAAATTGTCCATAAATAGACTTAAAAGTAAAAGAAAAAGTCATGCCCCCGGATTCATTAATCCTCCGTGTAAGACTTAATAAGTCTTACTCGGAGACTGCAGTTGAACGGTTTGACGTCAGTGTGCCATGAATATTCATGAGGGCACGCTGACTCAACCGTAACTCTTACACAGACTTAGTAGGAAAGCAGGGGGCGTGTCCGACTGCCGAGCAGTCTAAATGTGCACGCCCCTGCAAGGTTTTAAAAAGCATAATGTCAACACACAAGAGCGAGTTCGCTCAAATGTACTTGCACCCAACACCACACTCCCTGACACTGTACACCCAACACCACACTCCCTGACACTGTAAACCCCCATCACACTTATATAAAGTAAATAATTATATATATTTTTTAAATCCACGATATAGCTACCCGTATTTGCGTGTGTGTGCGCGGGTGTGCCCATTGCTTAGCTAGAGTTATCAATTCTGACGTGGAAGAGCATAAGAAAGAATGTTTATGCCAATCACACCAAATTGCAATAGTGTAATGGTAGAGCATATGCACAAAGAGAAGGCATTCACGGTTCGAGTCCCACCACTCCCCTTCTTATTTATGTTTTAAATCAGTATTTGAAATAATACCAGACATATATGATTAAAATTTTATTAAAAGCAGTGTCATGGCCAATGTATCAGTGAACAAACTAAATATTTTTAAAGGACCCAGATATATAACAGCCTGCTGTTAAGCAACGCTTTACACAGCTAAACACAAGTGCCCATAGTTTAATAGCACTTTACCCAGCTAAACAGAGGTGCCCATAGTCTAATAGCACTTTACTCAGCTAAACAGAGTTGCCCATAGTTTAATAGCACTTTACCCAGCTAAACAGAGTTGCCCATAGTTTGAAAGCGCTTTACCCAGTGCAATAGAGTTGCCCAAAGTTTAAAAGCACTTTACCCAGCGCAATGTGTTTGTGCGGACGTGCGCGCCGCACCAACCAGGGCACCATAGGACACCGTGGAGCAATGTAGAGCTAAGTTGCTTAAACACAGCCATACCCCCTAGCCTGTCTAGACAGTATTAAAATAAAAGAATGACGAGGTTCGAACTCAGGACCCTGTGCATCATAATCAAAGTACAGAACCACTTAGCCATGACAACATAGAGAAAATAGCCACTATTAACATTCATATACTTAGGAATGGTAGTTTAACCATTACTAAGCAGATCTGCAGTCAGCCGAGAATTTTACAAAATGGCCAATCACAAAAAAGTGCGGGAAATTCAGCATATTTAAGCCCCATAGGCGGGAATACTCGCCATAACTGATTTAGCTCACATTTGCAGTCAGAATGGCAGGTGCAGGAGAGGGTTCACGCTTCTGAGTGCAACGTTGGGGCATCGAGGAGTACAAATACATGGTTTGGCTCCTTGTCCACTGTCACAAGTCAAGACTCCTGCAGGGCCAGTTCCAAGGGATGGAGTACAAGCCAGAGGTTTGGAACCGGTTAGCTCGTGACCTCACCAGTGCTACAGGCGTTCCTCAGACTGGTGAGCAGGTCCGTCACCACCATGCAGACCTGAAGAAATGAAAGCAGGACGGGCTGAACCAGTGGATACAGGAGGCCCGTGGGATGCAGAATGCACCACAACTGAGTATGTAGCCATGGAATGCAGTATGTAAGAATTGATAATGGAGTATGCATAACGGATAGGTATGTCTCAATATCCCTTCATTTACTTTACAGCTGCAGGTGACCATGCTATGAATCAGCAAGCCTATGCTGATAGGCTGCTAAGGCTGTGCCACCAGGCAGGTTAGTGATTATTCTGCATGTATTGTTATATAAAATATGGGAGAGAGCATGAAAGAAAGTGTTGTAGTCCAATAAAACAGCCATGAATTGCCTGAATAAGTCCTCTGCATGTACTGTCAGGTAAAAACATCAGAGAGGCAGAAAAAGAGTGTAGTAACCCATTAAGAAAGGTAACATATGTCTGGAATAATATCTCATGGTGGCCTGTTGCTACCAAACATCCCTGCATGCTGTTGGAATATCCACTGTCATTCAATATATGCATGTGTTATGCTTGCTGTTCAACTGTTGGAACCTTGGTGTGTTGGGTTAATGGGAATATTACTGCATGTTGTTACAACTAATCTGGAATGCTGTTGTTTATGTTGTAATTAAACACACCTAATCACAGAACATATGGGAAGGCCGGTCCCAGCGGACCCACCTGTCCCTCCTCAGTTGGCGAGTGCACCTGGCACCAGCATCTCTGGTGCCCAGCCCGGGCTCCCCTCCTCCATTGGTCCTGTGCCACCTTCGGGTGGAAGCGCTGCAGGGGATGGGACTCATCTCCCCATGCAAGCGTGGGCGGAGAAGGGCCACCTGTCACCCTTCAAAGGGTCTGGGTTGTGGTGCGTAGGGAGATCCAGCGTTCAGTCGCTGATCCCCGACGCCAGCTTGAGGCGAGAGTGGCGCGTCTCACGGGTGAGCCTGCTCGTCCTACGCAGCCCCCAGCACAGCCACCCTCGGGGCTGTGAAGGTGCAGTGGTGACTGCCCATGGGTGGGGATCTCAGTTCCACTGTTACCATCTGTGGGCTCATGGGCTTGTGATTTCCAAATATCCTTTCCTGTCAATTGTGTTCATCCACCCCATGTGTCAAACTCTGCCCCTGTATGCGTCTTGTTTGTCTTGTCTGTTTACCTCCCCAACCTACCTCCCCAAATATACCTACTTCCTCTACCTCACATTCCACTCTCACCTGAAAAAAAAAATTAAAAAAAAGGGCAATCTGTTCCCACAAAAAAATTACGCCCCATACATAGCTGCCCAATTCGCACACATGTCTGCTGGACATGTAAACTGATAATTCTAATTGGCAGTACAACATATTTTGTTGTCTTCACCCCTCTCTCAGGGGTGGAAGGTTTCAAATTTCACACCAAATTTCAAACATATGCACAGCTGTTGCTGGTAAAGAAATGGGCAGCTATGGACCTTCCCTACACCCATCCTGCACATCCCGAGCTGGTTTCCCTACTGTCTTTCCTTCTTTGTGCCCCCTTTTTCACTACTTTCCTATCTCCCCATTTTCTTTTCTTTAAAAGAAATTAGCGCGGGGGTTAGAGGGAGTAAGCACTTTTAAGCAGTAGTCAGCGGGGGTGTGCAAGTGTGAGCTTGTGTGCGCTTAGCTAAGCATTGCTAAGCGTCACGCAAACCCGTGCAAACCTGCTTACAACTGCTTAAAAGTGCCTTAGTCACTCTGTATGACAAGGCCCTTGTACTGCTCAGCAGCAAAATAAAATACCCTCGTAAGTCTCGAACCTGGGACCTTGGACTCACCAGTCTGCATGAAGTACCACTACACCACAGCAGATATACACTTACTTAGTGCTGAAAGCAATATATCATGCATTACCATGAGTGAATGTAAAGGGAAAATAGGAATGGCATAACACAAATCTTGTTCTGTGGGCCTTAACCAGCAGGTGGTGTGGAATTGCATGACATGACTGTGAAAAGAGAATCAGCCATGCTAGTAGGGAATAATGTTACAGTAGCACCTTACAAACCCCACACAGTATCAGAGCAGGATAAACACTGGCATATTTGCATAGGTCGCAGGCCAGACCTCCCAACAGTGACTGCTCTACAGTGATGACCCTGATTTGTAAACAAATGTTAGCTGTGCCCCTCTGACTCCCTGTGAAATGTACTAACAGTAGGCAGAAAGGTGGGGAATCTCACTTAATGACAAATGTCAATAAGTGAGAGTAGACACCACTTGCACGTCAGAAAAGGTGTAGTAATACATATGCTCTGAATCCCCCAAAATCTGAACTGCAAAATGTCTGAAATATATCACAGGTGTATCCCAGTTATATGTACCTTTCCCTGAGGCTGTTCAAATATATACATGAGAGTATCTGAGGCCTGGAACAGTCAGAAACACACAGGCATATCAGCTTGTCTGCTGTTACACACTCTGCAAATAGCTGTAGAATGAATCCCACAAGCATGCCCTTATGTAGAAGTACAACACAGAAATATCAAAGGATGTAGCCATGTACTGCTAGCAACCACCTGTGACAATGCCATTGTTCAGGTGCTGAAAAGACTGCTGTGGTGCACAGTCAAAGAATACTAGGCTGACCTCTGTCTACCATCTGGATATGTCCACAGGTGGTAGCTACTCAGACAGACTACTAGCCTTTATAGACTTACAGGTACACAGCAACTCTGCATGTTCAGTAAGATAAACATCACACGATAATAAATAATGCACTCTGCACTTCTGCACCCCTACCCAAAGGTACTATATACCCGTGTAGTCAGGCACAACCAAGGGTGTAGGTAGGCATACACAGTAGTGAAATATGTCCATTTGTTGTGAGCAGACTGTGCTAATGTCAACACAAACAAACCACAAACTGTTCAGAAGTGAGTAACGTACTAATGACAGTGTAGCAGTTCACAAACAGTGCATGTGCCTGCTATTCATAATTGGTAGTACAACACACTTAGTTGTCCTCACCCTTCTCTCAGGGGTGGAAGGTTTCAAATATCCCTCCTAATGTATTGCATATGCACAGCTGTTGCTGGTAAAGAAATAGGCAGCTATGGACCCTCTCCACACCCATCCTGTACATCCTGAGCTGGTTTCCCTACTGTCTTCCCCTCTTTGTGCACACTTTATCATCACATTCCTATCTCCCCATTTACTTTTCTGTCAAAGAAATGAGTGCAGGGGTTAGCGGGAGTGAGCACTTGTAAGCAGTAGTAAGCGGGTTTGCACCAGTGTGTGCATGTGTGCGCTTAGCTTAGCATTGCTAAGATATGATAAGCTAAGCCAAGCTTGGCTTAGTATTGCTAAAATAAAATAAGCTAAGCTTAGCATCGCTAAGCGTCACGCAAATCCGCGCAAACCCGCTTACAACTGCTTAAAAGTGCCTTAGTCACTCTGGATGACAAAGCCCTTGTATTGCTCAGCAGCAAAATAAAAAACCTTGCCAGTCTCGAACCCGGGACTTTGGACTCACCAGTCTGCATGAAGTACCACTACACCACAGCAGATATACAATAACTTGGTGCTGAAAGAAATATAACATGCATTACAATGAGTGAATGTAAAGGGAAAATAGGAAAGCCATAGGAATACATTGCAATAACTACTGTTGTATACCAGTTAATTCTCTAATTCGAAAAGAAAGTACATACTCCCATGTATCCAGTGCTAGCATTAGGAGGTGTGAGTAAGCCTACACACTGAGAAGAGTGTACTAGAAGAAGCAACAGTCAGGTTTCAGTTCAACATGCATTTCACTGGCTACAACCCAGCTTCAGATATGAGACATATACCAACCTTCTGACTGAGACAACAGTGTCCACAGCAAACAAGCATGGTCCCCACTTTGCAAAACTGAAAGGGCTACGCCTACCTAACCTATCATTTTATAGCAGTGTCCTGAAATCACAGTGAGAACTGCAATTATCACACAGCAGGCTGCATGCAATTACTAAATGGTGGGCACCAATTAGTGCAGAGGCCATCACATGCACATGTGCAGATACCTAGAAAAGCAGCCTGTATCTGCTGTTCACAACATGCAATAATATCATTGCAACAACTGGGAGAGAGAGAGAGAGCACGAGCGAGAGAGACAGACAGAGACAGACAGACACAAACAGGCAGAAGGAGACAGATGCTGAAAACAAACAGCAACACACAGAGGAAACAAAATCAAAAAATATCTATATAAAAAACAACACCTCCAACAGACGGAGGTGAGGAATACAAAGGTAAGGTATGTAACAGATATGTATTTGGTGACATCCGAAAGATGTGTCTGAAGGGTACTCTACATACTGTGAATCATCCATATGTGGCAGCAGTCCATATCTATATGTACATGCACATTTGCATAGGGCAAGGGACATACTGCAACTGTTAGTGAAAGATGGACATAAGTATGTTGTTCAAGGCTGCTATGTGCACATATGTATGTAGGTTGTAGTGTGTGGCATTGCAGAATGCAAGCAGTGCCAGTATATGTCATGTGGTGTTAAACGCTGTGGGATTGAGCTACAGGCAGTGAGGCCTGCAACAGCTATACCACCTGAGGACAGCAGAATGCATTCTGCACAACATTGTGCAATAGTATTACATAACCGCATGTCTCACAACTGTTGCATAATTGACATCCCCACCATGAAAGGTGGGCAGTATATGTGCCTATATGTGCAGCTATATGTACAGCAATGGATGTTTACATGTATGTGTATATATACATGTATATATACATATATAGGTGTGTATAGATATATAGATATATATGGATATATATGGATAAATATAGATATATATCGATATATATGGATATATATATATATATATATATATATATATATATATATATATATAGATATATATATATATATATATATATATATATATATATATAGATATATATGGATATGTATGGATATGTATGAATATGTATGGATATGTATAGATATGTATAGATATGTATAGATATGTATAGATATGGATAGATATGGCTAGATATGGCTAGATACGGCCAGATACGGATAGATACGGATAGATATGGATAGATATGTATATATGTGTGTGTGTGTGTGTGTGTGTGTGTGTGTGTGTGTGTGTGTGTGTGTGTGTATATATATATATATATATATATATATATATATATATATATATATATATGTATACACGAGAGTGAGGGAGACACGGGGTCATATGTACTGCAACAGGTGCCTATTGTCCAAGGCATGGACTGAACACCAGTGTTGATAACGCAGTGCCATACCCCATTCCAAAACACCTTACGCAGTAACTGCCTCATAGGTGGTAGCCTGCCTAACACTGATGGTGTCAGAAGGGTACATGGGACACAGGTGGACAGTAGGCTCCCCTTTGATAATCACAGTGACAACAGTAGTAATGTAATCTGTCTACATGGTACATGTTATCACAAAAGGTGTGTCATCTAGGGAAATATAGGTCGGTGTTCCCCTCTACTCATCACAATGCCCCATGTGGTATGTACCTCACATGACAACTACAGCAAGTGGAAAGGCCACAGACATACCTAACAAAGAGTAATACTGCCCTCAAACACATGCCCTATACAGACTGACTCACAAACCACAGCTAGAGTGCGTTGCATACCGCCCACCCAGAGGTTACCACTGCCGGACATACAGAGGTATGTCACACCCATAGCAGTCGGCCAACCACCATGACAACACCTCACAATCCCTCTGGGCTACATGACCTATGGCCCTAATCCTTGTCACCTCACTAAACAGCACATGCTGGAGGTACAGGTTCCTATCCACAAATATGCCATACTCTGGACTAAACCACCCAGCATGAACAAACAAGGCTCCTCATTAGCAGATGTCATACATACCCCTGATGATTGTTTTGGAGATAGGTAATATGCCCTGGGAGTCACCTCTGTGTATCCGATTGACAGGAGCAAGTGAAATCACATTATATGTGTGTCAAAGGCCAGGGTAGCATATGGCTAGGCTGCTCTAGACCCTAGGGCCAATAGCGTATTACCTACCTATGACACAATGCGCACACACATGTACTCAGTGCAATACCTGCTATGTGAGGTGGAATGAGTGCGACAGTGACTGTGTGCAAGGTTTGTAAAGGTGTGATAGCTTAGTGTGAGGTTGTGTCTGTCATGGTAGTTTGTGCCCTAGGTGTGAGGCCGGAAAAATATGTGTCAGTTATTGGGATGCAGACATAGTAGGATGGCATATGTTGTGATGTAGTTCCTTGTGTACGACTGTGGTGTCCCAATGTAGGCTGAAGCAATACATGTATGCTCATTAAGTGGTACTGCTGGTGACTCCAGCTCACATATGAACTGTTGTACTACCTGAAGCTGTAGGCCTAACAGCACAGTATGGTGTATGTTCACAGTCCCTGGTAATACTGTCTTGTGTGTTTCCTGTAGTCTGCACAGATTACATACCACAGGCATAGGTATCTGTAAGTAGGGGCACACAGTACTATAAGGTACACAGGTAATGCTCATCTGTGTCGGCATACATCTGTGTGTTGTATGTATGTCTGATGTGTGTTTAATGATGCCTGTACCATGCCCGCAATGACGTGTGTTACAGGGTATGTGTGTGTATCTAGCAACATGTATACTCTGTTACAGCAGTATGCCAGCTATATTAACAACCGTGCACATATGTTAGGTAGGGGTATGGCATCAAAGACTAGGGGGGTTTACCAGTAATACTGTAAATGTACATGACATTCATTGCATTGGATGACATATTTCTTCATGCATTAGCTTGATATATACCCCTGGGGTGAGGTTGTGCATTGTATCCCAAACAGTGTGCCGACTACTGGTGTATACTGGTGTGTTATATGGAGTGTTGCAGGCACTGTCAGCCAGTTGTGGGCTGAGCACTGATATGTGGTATTGAATGTGTGTATCCTCTGATAGACAGATAGATGCTATATATGGCAGTTAAGTGATATCTGTACTTCATAATGTTAAGTGTGCCACATGACATACACATATTTAATTGTCTTTCAGGGTTATGGCTCATCTATGTAATCCATCATATTCAGCTGCGGAGGAGCAGGAAATTCTGAACAGCCTGGTGCAGCACTATAACCTGCTTTTTTCCAGGGCCAGCCAGCACCAGCATGACCGTACTGCACTGTGGCAAGACCTTGTTCGCCGGGTAAATGACATAGGCATGCATAACCGAACATATGAGCAGGTACGCCATCACTGCAGTGATTTAATTAGACATGTCTGGCGGCATGCGTCTGATATCCATAGGCAACAGCTTGCCACAGGTGGTGGGGCGGCCATACATCCCCCCTCACCAGAGTGGAGGAGCTGCTCCTAAGTGTGGTGGCTCCTGGCCTACAGCAGCAACAGCGTCACACATGTGTCATCATGGAGGCCGGAGCCACCCAGCAGGATGACATGGAGCATGCAGGTAATACGCCCTAGCTGTAGACTACCGTTACCTGTATTGTTAGAATATGCATATGTGAGATGTGTACTGTGTGTTTAGCAGTTGTGCTGCCTAACGTGTGCAATACTGATATTTGGAATAGTATCTGTACACCTGTGACAGTTGATTGTTGTTCCACTGTCGTTTAGCACACTCACAGTAGCAATGCCACAGTTGTGGCCACTGACAAACTGTGTCATATTCTTTTAGGTCCCTCTGGTGTGACAGCAGGGCAGACAATACACGCTGGTGAGTGTGTTAACACTTTAATATTGGTAATGAAATGTGCATGTCATAGGTGAGGTGTAGGCCATGTACACGTAACACACCTATGCATAATGCATGCTGTGCATGTTTGCTGTGAGACATCAGTCATCTCAGTAAAGTCAGTAGCTGCCTCAATCACATGCAGTGCACAGTGCAGCAGACACAATTGTGGCAACACTGTACTGCACATTGGATATGCATAGTTGCTACAGCTGTACACAACATAACACGTTTATCATATGCAGTACACGAAAACATGCTACATTTGGCATTACCACACACCCGCTGTAAGGTCACACTTCAGTATCCCACATGTCATGCACACACACATGATGTACCTCAGGGGTAGTGGCCTATCATGGGGCTGTGCAACACTCTGCAACACATAACACAGTCATGTTAGGCAATGCTCCCTATTGGGCACCTCACACACCCATGTACAAGGTGGCTGTGTAATTGTGAACGTAGCCATGGCACTACAGTTCAGGTACAGCATGCTAGGCGGTGGTCTTGCACACATTAGCAGCTGTAGGTGACCACAAGATGCATGTTGATGATGGCACAGGGTACTACACCCCATCCAGTTACAGTGACCACAGTACTACTCATAGCAGTCATTGCTTTGCACCTCAGTGTTGTGTGTGCAAACATATGCACCTATACACAATATGCATAGCATGTTGTCTGTGTGCTTACATATGCCAGTATACACAATATGCACAGCAGTCACCATCCACACAAAGTGTCACATATATGTTCTGGAATGCTAGTGGGTGTATAGGTCACTTGACACACATTGGGTATGTGTGGTGTTTAATTTTGCAGTCGTGTAACATGCCATGCCATGTCTGGCACCCACATATCTGCAATATGTCCCACACTCACCATAACCACTGTACACTGGCCATATCGAGCATTGGAATTCCTTCACGCCAACATGCACTGCACATCCCATGTGTGTACATAGCATACATGTGCTACACTTGTGCCCACTATTATCTGCTATGTACACAGACACTGCACTCAGACATGGATATCTATGTGTCACACAGATAACACATGCAGCCATGGCATGTATACTTGTGAGTGATGGTGCACAGGGCATTGCAGAGCTGATAATACCTGCACAGCAATGTTGTGTCCATGTACACATTGTGCTCCAGGGTGTAGCCAATCACTGAACAATTACACAGTTTCATCAAAGCCATGTATACTGCCATTTAATAGGGGCATCTACACTTGCACTGCATGGTCTTGTGCAACACATATTCTGCATGCTGACACATGTGCGGTGACTGTCTACCTTGTGATACTGACACCCACCTTCACCCATTATAGAGTATGTGTTGAAGGTATATGTGTGTATGTGCTGTAGTGAGGTGTGTATTAGTGTTCATGTGTGCATGTGTTCATGTGTTCACGTGTTCACGTGTGCATGTGTGCTGTGTGCATGTGTGCATGTGTGCATGTGTGCATGTGTGCATGTGCAGACCGTAAAGTGTGTTTCCTGTCTTCCTCTCACAGGTGCTGAGTTAGGGGTTGACGAAAGCAGCAGGCAACCTGAAGCCACTGCCACGAATAGTGGTGATGATGACACATATATTTTGGGACAGGAAGATTTGACAGGGTCTGTCGTTGGTCCGCCAATTGACAGTACACAGCATTCAACCCCATCTATGCGCACACTCATACTGTCAATACATCCCTCACCATCAAAGGCCATAGGCGAGGGACAGCATACAGTTGGCATTGACCAGGAGAGTGTGGTACCCATGGCACTTGCATCCCCTTACAGCAGCCATAGCCGTAGACCCAGAATGGTACCACATAGGCGGAGGTCCAGTGGTTCTCGGGGGAGCACCACTGGTCATATTGCCCCTAGCAGGCGTGCCCTCACAGGTCTTACGACGACCAGTATGTTCTGGGCTGTAATGCAGGCTGAAGCATGTATGGAATGGTACACCAGGCAGGGACTTAGGGTGCAGAGGGCACATTACACCACTATCAATGACAACATCCGTGACCTTGCCGGTGCCATCCGGACTTACACCGAGGTCGTTGATAGACATTGGGGGGAGACATTAGATGCCCTCCAAAACATGTCTTCCATGAGCCAGGACCGTGCAGGACAATTGCGATGTCGACACGGATGCATGCCAGCAACAGAAACAGCTGGCAGTGGTCACAGATGTCTGACAGATCACAGCCGGTCCCGTAGTTGCAATACCAGCCCCAGCAATGCTGGGGCTGGCCTGTTCATTGACCATCCCAGTAGACCATGTGCATGTGGCACTGGCCAGTCCCAGCAGGGACATGGGTCCAGTCATCATACCTCTGCCTCTGATGACAGTACCCAGTCAGGGTTGGTACCCAATACTGTCCATAGCACCCCTGCCAGGCACAGGTACTGTGTCCATGGCCGGAGACGGTGATCTGTGCAGCCTAGCAGGTACAGTCTGTGGCTGTCCCACAAACTACCATATATGGCAGCCACACAGTGGAGCTGTGTGCATGCAGACACACACACATTAACCAAACAACTAGGGCGAACACATATACACACACATTGCATCAACATTGGCCCATGCCTGTACTGTTGTCCCTCAGACACACACACACACACACACACACACACACACACACACACACACACACACACACACACACACACACACATGTCGATTGGATGGGTCAATGTCAGGCTCTGCCAAACCACAAAACGCCCTGTGCATATGATGATACCTGTGTCACCTCCTGTCATCTGCATCATTGACGGAGGGACAGGCTAACATGGTGCTGATGCACAGGGTGACACTATAGCAGTGTAGCAATAATAGCAAGTTGTCAACAAGGAAGTGTAACGACATCCTTGTAGGTATATCTGAGCAGACATTATGCATCAAAGCTCTGATTGTCAATGTAGCATTGTTTACACCACTGTTAGGTCTGAGTATGTATTGTCCACCCATGTGCCACTTGGCTGAAGTGTAATGTGTTGCCAGCATGTGTTAGTGGGTGGACAGTACATGTGTGATGTGTGCAGTACAGATTAGCAAGTGTACATCTGTGAACATGGTGGGTGCGCACTGTCTGAATGTACGTGCATAGTGAACACATAGGACGTGTGGCATACCCTGTCGTACACATTGTTAACATCTCATAGTATCTTTCAATGGCCAGTATGCATTCTACTACAGTTATTTACTAACATGGGTAGACGTGTGTATGACATGGGTTGACACTATGCTGTGGGTGATACCATTAATATCTGTCAATGATTTGCGGTCTGGTAGTATACATAACCTCAACAGCATGACTATAAGCAATCATTAGATGATGTCCTGACAAATGACACACAGTAGTAGGGAACACAGTAACAAATGGATCCTTCCGGTGCTACACTATAACACTAACCAGTGGTAATGACCGCCACCCATTCCTGTGACCACACCTGTTTGGCATATAGCCCCCTTAGGTACATGCAGACACACTAGGGATGTGTCCATCCAAATCTGGAAATGCATGGCTTGGCCTACAATGCATTCCCTGGATGGGACGCATATCCTACACAAGGGTATCATACAGACAGATACCTGTTGTCTGATACATGCTGTATAGCAGTAAGCCGACTATGGCATAGTCATCCTCATGTACTATACATACTATCCCGTCAGTACCACACAGGTGGTAGCCCTCAACATGTATGTTGTGTACCAATCTGTACATACAACCACATGTTATGTCATGTGTCCCTTGGTATCCACATATCCATAGGTATTGTGGAGTTCCAAGGTGTATCACATAAGACATTAGCGGCCTGAATGCATATCCACAAGGCAGTCATACACCTATAAAGACTGTCCATTCTTGGCAGTCTTTGTTGTGTATGACCATGTCTGACATATACCCCAGGCATATACCCTCACTCACACTACTCTAAAGTAACTGTCATGGGTGTGTGTGCCACAGATGACCTTGGCCACAGAACATGACAGTGGACGGCCTTGTCACATACATACATATGTGATCTACAATCTGAGAAGCAGCGGCACAACCTGTCAATGGAAACAAATGTATTCATGTAGTATGCAGGCTTCACACCTATGTACTGATTGAGGGGACATGTACACATATATATTTGCCATGCAGATACCTGATGTGTGCAATGCAGTTACTGTTGTAATCATACTATGTCATACCATAGTAAAACAAAACCCACACCGCATTGATACACACACAGTCAGCATTTGCACGATTCAAACCCCTACCTAGCGATGCTATGATACTAGAGTACAATGCATTAACATGGCGCGTTATCTGCTTTACTGGGTGGTTTCCTTTCTCTGGCTGTATTTGTAGGATGGCGACATCATCAGTCTTTCCAAAGAGGAATGTACCTCTTTTAGTGTGTTTTCCCAGTCTCCAAAAAGGGCACTCCTTTCAAAGACAATTGCACACATACACTCACTGTTTGTAGGATTCAAATCCCTACCTAACTATGGTTATGTTACTAGAGAGACGCATTAACACGGCGCGCTATTTGCTTTACTGGCTGGTTTCCCTTCTCCTGCTGTATTTGTAGGATGGTGACATCATCAGACTTTCCAAAGAGGAATGTACCTCTTTTAGTGAGTTTCCCCAGTCTCCAAAAAGGGGACACCTCTCAAAGGAAACTGCATATATACACACACACCCCCACCCACACACCCACTATTTGCAGGATTTAAACCCCTACCTAAGGTATGTTATGATACTAGAGAAAGACGCATTAACACGGCACGCTATTTGCTTTACTGGCTGGTTTCCCTTCTCCTGCTGTATTTGTAGGATGGTGACATCATCAGACTTTCCAAAGAGGAATGCACCTCTTTTAGTGAGTTTTAACAGTCTCCAAAAAGGGAGCACCTCTCAAAGAAAACTGCACACATACACACACTCACTGTTTGCAGGATTCAAACCCCTATCTAACTATGTTATGATACTAGAGAGAGACGCATTAACACTGCGCGCTATTTGCTTTACTGGCTTGTGTCTCTTCTCTTCTCCGGCTGTATTTGTAGGATGGTGACATCATCACTCTTTCCAAAGAGGAATATACCTCTTTTAGTGCGTTTTCACAGTCTCCAAAAAGGGCACTCCTTTCAAAGACAATTGCACACATTACCCCCCACACACACACACACACTCACAGTTTTCAGGATTCAAACCCCTACCTAACTATGTTATGATACTAGAGGAAGACGCATTAACACGGCATGCTATTTGCTTTACTGGCTGGTTTCTCTTCTCCTGCTTTATTTATAGGATGGTGACATCATCAGACTGGACATGGTGATGTGTGTACAGTTTGTTTTATGCCATTCCAGGAATGATCCATGTGGGTCAGCAGGTGTCAACAGCTGGAACAAGACCTCAGAATCCTTACCTTGTGTGATCTATCTGTGTACACATTGACATTCCGTCATATGTCAACACATATTTATGCACAGCTTGTTGGTTTTGTGGATACTACATGTGTCTGGGATGTTGATAAAGGGCTATTCAAAGTCTATGTGACACATGTGTAGATGTGTTCATTGATGTATGTCCTGGATGGCTGCCTTGCAAACAGTCTAGCATGTTTGGGAACCATGATCCGCACATGAACATACCACGGTTGGTAGGGTTGTGTGTATGTCAGCTTCCAATAGCTCTGTTTATGACTGCAACCATGATGGACTCCATGACCTTGCAGATCAGACTTCATAGGCGTACTGGACTTGACTTCCCATGGTGTATTGTGCACCAACACTTGTGGGGAGTGCCATATGTAGCTGTGACACATTCAACGGTTCCACATCCTGTGTAGGAGGTGATGCTCAGCTGACTGTTCAGGTGCATAATCTGTTTGTTCGGTAGTTTGTGCATGACACATATTGGGAATCAATGTATTCCACTTGCTGCCATGCTTTTGGCAGTGGGGGTAGCTACTAATCCATTCTACATGTGATATCTCCTGGTATGATGATATAGACTATTGTCAGTGGGAAATGGGTATGTACATATGGGCCTGTCTGTCATGATGTCGGCATTGTCACTCAGGTACAGTTGGCCCTGACTCAGGACATATATGGGTGTACATTGCTATTTATGACATAGCTGAAGGAGGTGTCATGATTCAGTCTGGACTCCTTCTCAGCTACTCTTTACAAAACACCAACGAACATGAACACTAATCCCTGTTATACTCTTTTACATGCTTATCACCCTACTGATCTTTTGTGATCAGGCTACAGAGTATGTCATGTTAATATCCTGGCATGTCCAGGGGTTGGTTTCATGTGTACTCTTCAATTTAGCTGGTGGATATTGTGATATTGACACAATGTCATATCTGCCTCATGTACACAGAGAACCCTCTCCTCCTCCCGACAAACTCAGATATATGTGTGAGATGCACCTATATAGATATACAGGGTGCTGAACTCTCTCGACCCGTGACTGACACAGTCTATCAGGTGGTGAAGGTAACCACACACACCACATATCAGTCTCACATATCTTCTAGCAACAGCACTCAAACCACATTATCACACATAGACATATTTGCATGCTGTAAATGTACTCTACCTAAGCAGCAGAGACCTCCAAAGCTGACACACACACACACACCTGCTACCCCACTACAATACCCACATATCACATAGTCACAATGTCAGTGTGCCACACAGTCACTGCCCTTCAGGCTAAACAACACACCTAATACACTTGTAATAGGCAACACTTCTTGTCAGACACACTGATGTACCACTCACCAGCCTTAACAAGGGAATAGTCACTTTGGGCTGTCTGTTGGGTTCCAGGATCTGCTGCATAACACAGGCAGTCAGGTCACTCCAAAGCAAGTACAGGACTGGCACCATCATTGTCCAAGCTGGTGTGTATAATCTCAGACATTACTCCCTGGACCACATGACATGATACATGGAGGTACACTCTGATCATGTAGCCCAGGCCAGTATGACCCTGACCTTGTCTAGCATCTTACACCCACCAATTATGATGTCACAGTATACGGACACACATATCACATTTAACAGTTGCCTAACAAATTTGTTTAATTCATAGGGGATATAGTGTCTGTCAGCCTATGGTGACATGCTCAACATGCCACGTAGCTTCACTATGGACAGCTTGCACCTGTCACCCTTGGACTTTGGAATGCTGGCTAAGGCTCTTGCTACCACCATTGTGCCTTTTTTAAGTAGGGCTCAGAAGACAAACCCACCTCCATAGACATTACAGGTTAAATGAAACTAAGGGTAATGCTGCTCAACAACAGTTGTGTTAACCTCATATTGCGGCCACTCAGGACTCTCCTCAGTATGGAGGATAGCGACATCTGTGCACTGACAGATGCCTGGTTCAGGCTTGCTTATGCACACCAGTACTACCAGGTTATGTTTCATACCATGCTGTCTGACAAGACTTGGAACAGACAACACAACTAGGGGGAGTATCCATATACATCACAGATACACACACCTCCGGGTTAGTAGCACTGCACAAAGCATCACAGACCATACATATACAACTACTATTGTGCAATACTACCTTTCAGTTTGTTGCCTGCTACAGAACACACTCCCAAACTCAGGAACCACACTCGGCTTTTGTGGGAACTATGGAGAATATGAAGGTCTCCACAAACACCATTATATTGTGTGACTTCATATACACAAATATTGACTGGGGATACTACTCAATCCCCGATACCATCACCCAACAGTTGCTACAGTTTATAGACTCATATGCTATGGCACAACCAGTCAGCACAGCCAGAAGGGGGAATACATATTGGACCTGATCATCACCAACATGGGGACTGTATGTTCCACACCAGCGATATACCCCTCATTGGTAAGGTCAGAACATACATGCATCTCACTGGACATACATATACCCTCCACACACCCATCCTGGGTAATCTTGGTGAACTTCTCATGAGCCAAAGTCTCACTTCACCAAATCAAGGTGGTATCCTTCAGAGACCCTGAGACAGTGGCAAATATGGCTCACACTGCTGCATCCTTTACATACACATTCTATGGACACCTAGTGGACTGCATGGATTGTGCTATCCCAAATAACAACAGGACTCACTACTCCAATGGCAGGGGACCTGTCTGGTGGACCCCAGCTATTAATAGGCTGTACAACATCAGGAGGAAGCTACTACATGATAGAGCACAATCCCAGACTGGGAAGGCATCTGTGATCTGTACTAGCAGACAGCTACAATCACTCATGAACTTTTATAAGGGCGGCTTCTACCAGACAATTGCAACAGACACGTAGGACTATCACACAGCCTACTTCAGTTATGTCAGGGACCTGGGTGGACACTCACTGATATGCTGTGAGTTGCTGCATACTGACTAAACCTACCTTGAACCCACTGGCATTGCCAACACCCTGGCAAACAGGTTCAGTGCAGATGTCTCCCACCCATCCCCCCAAGGAGCAACTATCCATCCCAACAGAGTATAACCTCCCTGACATCACACAGTAACAGGTGAGTGCTGCCCTCCCCAAAGCGTACATCACAGTATCAATGTGACCAGACGGTGTCCCAGCCTGCATCTTACACGAGCATCATGACAGACGCAACCCTCACATTACATCACTGTTCAATATCGGAGTTACCACAGGATATGTACCCAAGGAATGGCATACAGCGACAGTGGTCCCTCTCCACAGAGTTGGTGCCACAACGGACCACAGACAATATTGCCCTATAAGTCTAAGTAGCCTGTTCTGCAAAGCTATGGAACGTATTGTCATGGGACTCATACACATAGACATCGAGAACCTACAGACACTGTGTCCTACACATTTCAGCATTGTTGTGGGCAGATCTTGCCTCTTGAACCTGTTTGTATTCTTTAAATGGCTAACAGATACATCGACATAGGGACGGCTGTCCACACAGCCTACCTGAACCTTGCAAAACCCTTCAACACAATAACCCACTGGGTCATTATGCATAGGCTCACCAGCATCGATATGGACACATATCTCACACGATGGATTGATGCCTGGATCAGGGATACTACCCACATGGTCAGACGTGCAGGTGCCATGTATGACTATACACCAGTTACACATGGCATCCCACACGGCTCGGTCCTGGGACCTTTCTTGTTCAGTATATATTTGTCTGATGTACAGGCTGCCACAGGGGGAATATGGCTGAACATAGGTTCATAGGTTCATAGGTTTATACTAGGCTATCTGCCCTAAGGCATTTATAAGCCTAGCCCAAATTATTGTGGCTTACGCCACCCCTTATATGAAAAAATACTATGCCCATTAGTTTGTTGTGCATCTGTCCAGCAGTGACACAGAGATGATTCCTGGGGTAAACCTACGATCTCCCATCCACAGGTCTAGATTTCTCTTGAACAGAGTCAGCGAGGTGCTCTGCCTCACATGGACCGGGATTTTATTCCACAGCATAGGGAGTCTCTGAGTGATAAATCTATCCCTCCAGCACGTCCTATTTATATCCGTGCTAAGGTTTAAGTCGCTTGCTCTAGTGGTTTTGGTGGATTTGGATTTTTTGAGGTGGAGCATGTCCATTAATTCCGGGTTGGACATGGCCTTGTATGTCAGGCACATGTCACCTCTGAGCAGACGGTATGCGACTGAATAGAGCTGGAGTTTCTTCAATCTGGCAGCATATGACAGATTTTGGAGTCCCTTTATCCTTTTGGTGAGGAACTTTTGGGGTCTCTCCAATTGCTGCAGATGTCGGGTGAGATACATCCCGAATGGGGCATTGTACTCGATCATTGGTCTGATAAGTGAAGAGTACAGGGAACAATGACCTCACTAGATCTGGATGTGAATCCCTTCATGATCAGGTGGGCAATGTAGAAGGTCTTTCTAACCACTTTAGCAATGTGAGTGTCAAAAGAAAGGCCACTGTCAACCTGGGTCCCCAGGTCCCTGATAACCTCTTCTGTGCTTAGTGGATTGCCACCTATATGGTAGCTTGGGGTTACCTTGTTTTACTCGAAGGGTATGACTATACATTTTTTGGCGTTTAACTTCAGGCCATGGCTCTGGCACCAGCTATCTGTTTCCATGAGTCCTTCTGAAGGATATCCGTGTCCGATGCACTTTCCACTATGGCCAGTTTGCAGTCGCCTGCAAACTTTGTCAGCCAAAGTCCTCCCATGTTGGCCTGTACTTCTGAGAAGTAGATGCCAAACAATAGGGGCCAAGGACCGAGCCCTGTGGGACACCACTTGTGACCGGCTTGGAGTCTGACACAGCGCCAGCAACTCTAACCCTGTGGGTTCTGTCCTTAAGCCAGTTTGCAACCCATCTTGTGACATATGGGTTTACATTTAAGCTGGTAAGTTTTTCTACAATACCCGAGTGGGGTATTGTGTCAAAGCCTTTGCAAGGTCAAGGTAGGCTGTATGGACTGCCTTTCCTCATCAATGGCCTTGGTGACTGTTTCAAGAAGTCAACCAAGTTCAAAAGGCATGATCTTCCCTTGACAAAGCTAAACTGGGTCGGGTCCAATGTCTGCAAGTCCCTATATCTTTGTTTATGAGCTCCATTATGATCCTCTCCATAGCTTTGCAGACTAGACTTGTTAAGCTTATGGGGCGGTAATTACCAGGGTCCGTAGAGGCACCGCCTTTGTGAAGTGGGACCACAGTTGCCGTACGCCACTCCTTGGGCACGTATCCTGTGGTAAGGCTGAGATTAAACAGCTGCCTTATGTGCGGGTTTAATTCCTCATTTAGCTCAGTAGCACACAGCCGGGGACACCATCCGTCCCATTGATGCTGTGTTTTTAGCTTTAGAGAGAGCAGCTTTCACCTGCGCATTTGAGATGTCCGGGAGGCTACACTCGGCTGGGATAGTTCTCTCCTTTAGGGGGAGGGGGGTGAAGTTTGCACTGAACCTGTCTGCCAGTATGTTGGCAATGTCTGTGGGTTCAGTGATTTTTGTATCATTTTGGACTAATTCTGAGCATATATGGGAGTTTCCACCCAGGTTCCTAACATAGCTGAAAAAGGCCTTATGATTGTCCTTTGAATCCATGGCAATTTTCTCTCAAAATTGGCCTTAGTTGATTTTATGAGTGCTCGATTTTTTACTAATAATGATCAGGGTGACGCCCTTTTATGGATTTTGTTCTATCATGTAATAGCTTTCTCCTCTTATTGTAAAGTTTGTTAATGGCTGGGGTCCACCAGACTGGACGCTTGCCCTTTGTGGAAAGAGTCTTGGTTTTATTTGGGATTGCCTGATCCATGCAGTCCTGGAGGTGTTCATAGAAGGCATTTGTAAGGGCTTCCAGCTTGGGTTGTGGTTTCCTCTGGCTCAGGGGCCTTGAAGGATACCACACCAGTCTTGAGTAGTGTGAAGTTTGCTTTAGAGAAGTTCTTCACTATGGTCTTTTTGCTTGGGGTGGGGATGTGGATTTCCAGTGAGATTAGTTTATGATCAGATCTCACCAATGAGGGATATACTTCGGTGTGGAGCATTTTGTCCCCATGTTTGTGACAATGAGATCTAGTATATTTTCTCCTCTCGTGGGAACAGTGACTAGCTGTTCCATGGCATTTGAATTTATGAACTCCAGGAACCGTTGGGCTAGAAAGTTAGGGCTTGAGTAATGTTCCCAGTCTATATTCGGTAGTTGAAGTCACCCAATATGATGGTGTTTGGAGATACATTTATACCCTCCAGTGTCTTCAGGAAGGCTGTGTGGGGTTCCTGAGTTTGAGAGGGTGGCCTGTAGCATGCTACAATTTGTAGAGCAGTTTGCCTATGGTTAGTTGCACCTGGATGGTTTCAAGCTTCGTGCATTGCCACCAACCTGGAGGTGTGAGTATCCTTTATGAATATGGATACACCCTCCTTTTGTGGTGTGGTCCGGTTTTGGGGCCGGAACGCATGATATGAGTAAAACCTAATAGTGCCGGGTGCTCTCAGGAGCCTTGAACCAGGTTTCAGTTACAGCACAGACATCGATGTTCTCCATACTGAGAAGGGCCTCGAGTGTGCATTTTGAGATTTAGACTTCTGGCATTGAGCAGCATTACCCTCAGTTTCTTCCCATTTTTGTTTTCTAGGGTGGTAGGTTTATAATTTGAGCCTTGCCTAAAAAAGGCACTATGGGGGTGGCAAGAGCCTTAGCCAATATCTGGAATCCCAGGGGTGACAGGTGCAAGCCGTCCTCGGAAGCAGCGTGGCTTGTCAAGCATGTCATCCCAGGCAGACAGACACTGGATCCCCTTTGAATGACACCAGACATTAAGCCAATTGTTAAAGCTGATCATCTTGTCTCTATATTGTGGCATCATTCTTGGTGAAGGAAGGATACTGCTCAGGGTTAGGTCATACCTGCCTGGGCTACATAATCAGAGAGCTCCTCTATGTCTCTTTTCATGTAGTCCAGGAGGTATGTCTCAGGTCGCTCACACCAGCATGGACAATGACTGTGTCATATTTGTACTTGCCATGGAGTGACCAGTGCTTGTGTTATGTGGATTCTAGCGCCATAGGCAGCTTACTGTGACCCTCTCCTTGTTCAGCCTGGTGAGTGGGACGTCAGTGTGTCTGACTATGGAGTCACCTATGACAAGTATGTTTGGTGTTGTATTTGGCCTTAAGGACTGTGACTGCTTTGCACACTGCTTTTGTGGTTTATGTGTTGCTTGTGGGGTGTCTTGAGGTAGCAGTTGTTTGGGTGTCTGCTTTGGAGGCCTCTGCTGTTTAGGTAAATTTTACTCAGAGCCTCCGAGTATGTCTTTGTGTGTTTATGTGTTTGATTCAGTGGAGTGGTAGCATTATGTGAGGCTGGTTTTGTGGTGTGTGTAGTTGCCTTCTCCTCCTGTCTGGTCTTGCCAGTCCTGAGTTGAGAGAGCTCAGCCTCCAGTTTGGCTAAATAGCTGCATCTCTGCAAGTATTTGTGTTATGTGGGAGGAGGAGAGGGTTGTCTGTGTACATGAGGCAGTTATAACATTGCCTCAAGATTCCCAGATTCACCAGCTGGACCGAGAGGAGATTGACAACTGACCTTTGGACATGCTAGAATAATATTGGGAAATCCTTAATTGAAAACAAGGGCCAGTGGGGAGTGAGGGTGTAGTGCTTTTAATTTTTAGTGCTGACTTATATAATTGCTTTAGTGAGCAAGTGCCAGGTAACTTGAGTGCAATGTGTTACAAGTAACTAAATGCAAAAACGACAAACAGTAACTTTCTTTCAAGTGAAACAAGGAAATAAGTACAGTAAGCAATGCAGATATCACTAGTGATCCACAGAAGCGCTGAGAAGTTGTATTAGGTGGAATTAGCTTCCAGGGAAATAACAAGCAAACAAACAACAAGCATATAAACAAAGCTAGATTCAGTAGGTCTGGATCTAGTCTATGCTAGAGCAAACAAGGTGAACCAATTTCAGTAAGATACAGTTCAAATATTCAGGCACTATAAACCTTTAACCAGAAAATTCCCAGCTCAGAAGGGCAGAGTCCAGCCTCTTCTCCCACAAGAGTGCAGACCACGAACCTTCTTAATGTAAAATAACTGGCCTGAAGCCCAAGTGCCTAAACCAGAACTAATACACTTGGACACTGGGCTCTCAATCAGCAGTTCCCAACTTAGAAGGATGAAAGCTACCTGTCCTGCCACCACAGTGCTTGCCACATACCTTCCTAATGTAAAACAACTGTTCTGAAGCCCAAGTGCTTAATCCAAAAGACTTGAATGATAGCTACACTTTAATCAAGTTACAACCAAGCAGTAATAAATACCATTGAATACTTTAGAGAATGTCTGGATTAGTGCTCAAGTTACACAAACAAAGCTAGGTCCAGCAGGCCCGAATCCAGTCTATGCCACAGCAAACAAGGCGCACCAACTTCAGTAAGGAACAGTTCAGATATGCATGCACTATAAGCCTTTAACCAGAAATTCCCATGTTTTCACTTGACTGCAAACTGGGTGCCATGATCAACTCTCCAGCTGCCACATGCATACTCAAACAGGGTCTCACAGAGATGGATGACTGGTGCCTGAGCCATGGCCTACAGCTAAATGCCAATTGGTTGCATAGTCATCCCCTTTGGGAATAACAACATGCCCACACATTACCACATAGGTAGTACTCCATTACATATGGTAGGAGTTGTTAGGGGTTTGGGGACATGACTTGTTCGTACTGTCACCTTTGACATTCACGTTGCCAAAGTGGTTGGACACACCTTCTATGTGTGGCCACCTTATCCCATATGGTTTCACATCTAGATCGAGTGTGGTCATTGTGCCCCTATACTCATCGCATCCATGCTTGGTTACAATGCCACATTTGGGGTGTACCTTACCCGACACCTGCAGCAACTGTACTGGCCACGGAAGTTCCTCACCAAGCAGATCTAGGGACTCACACAGATGCCCTGCACAGTTCAGATGCAGTAACTCCAGCTCTACTCAGTCGCTTATCATCTACTCAGATATGATGTGTGCCTGTTGTTTACAGATATACCCAACCCAGAATTACAGGACATGCTCCACCTCAGGATATCCGACTCCCTTGGAGCTACACACTCCAGGGACGTATACCTCAGCACAGATGTTAATAGGACAA